>NC_036857.1:6916194-6926922 GCF_002910315.2 Salvelinus sp. IW2-2015 | reverse complement strand
CACCCCTACCCCGCGTCAACAGCACTGCCCTCCCCTCTGCTACTCGCCCAAGCCTTCCCCATTTCTCTTCTCCCAAATACAGTCAGCTGATGTTCTGAAAGAGCTGCAAAATCTGGACCCTTACAAATCAGCCGGGCTAGATAATCTGGAACCTTTCTTTCTAAAAACCAGAGAATATTCTGAATGATTTTAAATCCGCGTTTTGCGCCAAGTGAGGAGTTCCCTCCCCCATTTTAACTGCCAGACATATTTTTTTTGGGGGGGGGGACATTCAAGTAATCAATATTTTGCTAACTAGCAACAAGATAATGTGTAGAGTTTGTGATCTAGTTAATGATTAGCCCAATGGGGTAAATGCAGATGGGCAACCCTGAGCCTATTTATTTATAGCCACTATGCTGCATTAGGTGGGCTACATCAGGTGATAATTATTATGCTAAATAACACACCTACCTGATAATAATGTATGGACCACTATGTTATTGGGCTCATTTCAAGGAGGAAATTAATTTTAGAACTTTCTTTTATCATTTTTGGAGTAGAATATCCTTTTAAAATGTCACCACAACTGACCTTCTGACAATGATTCTCACCCCAAAATGTTAGGTCCCTCTGTGGCCTATAGTATGCTGTGATACAGTGAGCTCCACAAGTATTTGGACAGTGGCACATGTTGTTTTAACTCTGTACTCCAGCACTTTGGATTTGAAACGATACAATGACTAAGAGGGAAAAGTGCAGACTGTCAACTTAATTTGAGGGTACTGTCACGCCCTGGCCTTAGTATTCTTTGTTTTCTTAATTATTTTGGTTAGTCAGGGTGTGACATGGGAATGTATGTGGTTTTTGTAGTGTCTAGGGTGGTTGTAAGGTTTAGGGGTTTATTAGAGTAGTTGGGTTTATGTTAGTATAGTAGTCTAGCTGTGTCTATGGTTGAGTGTAGGTATCTAGGAAAGTCTATGGTTGCCTGAATTGGGTCCAATTAGAGACAGCTGGTTATTGTTGTCTCTGATTGGGAGCCATATTTAAGGCAACCATAGGCTTTAGCTGGTTGTGGGGAATTGTCTATGTTGAACGTTTGTAGCCTGTGTGTGTGTGTGTGTGTGTGTGTGTGTGTGTGTGTGTGTGTGTGTGTGTGTGTGTGTGTGTGTGTGTGTGTGTGTGTGTGTGTGTGGTGTGTGTGTGTGTGTGTGTGTGTGGTGTGTGTGTGTGTGTTGTGTGTGTGGTGTTGTGTGTGTGTGTGTGTGTGTGTGTGTGTGTGTGTGTGTGTGTGTGTTGTGTGTTGGTGTGCGCGCACTACGTTTATAGCTTCACGGTCGTTTGTTGTTTTTGTATAGTTTGTAATAGTGTTTCGTTTCATGTTCATCTTCGTAGAAGAAATAAAAGAAGATGGCTTATTTTCCACATGCTGCGTTTTGGTCCGTCTCTCCTCCACACGATCGTGACAGGTACATCCATATCAGGACAACCATTCAGAAATTACATCACTTTTTGAACACAATCTCCCCATTTTAGGGAACCAGAAGTATTGTGACAAATTTACTTATTGGTGTTTTAAAGTAGTAAAAAGTTTAATATTTGGTCCCATATTCCTAACATGCAATGACTACATCAAGCATGTGACTAAACTTTTTGGATGCATTTGCTGTTTATTTWGTTTGTGTTTCAGATTATTTTATGCCCAATAGAAATGAATGGTACATAATTTATTGTGTCAGTTTGGACTCACTTATATTATTCATAAGAATAGAAAATGTTTTTGAACACTTCTACGTTAATGCGGATGCTACCATGATTATGGATAGTCGGCAAATAATGGGGAGTTTTTCAGGATAAAAAAGAAACTGGATCCTAGAAGAAACAAAATCCTAACAAAATCCTAGAAAACCTGCTTCAGTCTGCTTTACATCAGAGACTGGGAGAGGAATTCACTTTTCAGCAGGACAATAACCTACAACACAAATCTACACTGGAGTTGCACATCAAGAAGACAGTTAATGTTCCTGAGTGGCCAAGTTAAAGTTTTGACTTAAATCTGCTTGAAAATCTATGATAAGACTTGAAGATTGCTGTCTAGCCATGATCCCCAACATCTTGACAGAGCTTGAAGAATTTTGAATATAATAATGGGCAAATATTGCACAATCAATGTGTGCAAAGCTCTTATAGACTTACCCAAGAAGACTCACAGCTGTGATCGCTGTCAGAGGTGTTTCTAACATGTATTGACTTAGGTAGCTGAATACTTATGCAATGACCATCTGTAACGGTACTCGTCCTCGTCTGTAGACGAGTATGAAAGGTCGGACCAATGTGCAGCGTGGTAAGTGTCCATTTTAATGAAATCCAACTGAACACTGAATGACAAAACAACAAAAGAGATTGAACAAGACTGAAACAGTTCTGTATGGKAAACCACAGACACAGAAAACAACTACCCACAAATCATAGTAGGAAAACAGGCTACCTAAGTGTAACGGATGTGAAATGGCTAGCTAGTTAGCGGGTACGCGCTAATAGCGTTTCAATCAGTTACGTCACTTGCTCTGAAACCTAGAAGTAAACCTAGAGCGATGGGTAACGATGCTTCGTGGGTGACTGTTGTTGATGTGTGCAGAGGGTCCCTGGTTCGCGCCCGAGGTCGGGGCGAGGGGGCGGTTTAAAGTTATACTGTTACATTGGTGCCGTGACCCGGATCACTGGTTGCTGTGGAAAAGGAGGAGGTCGAAAGGGGGGTGAGTGTAACGGATGTGAAATGGCTAGTTAGCAGTGGTGCGCGCTAATAACGTTTCAATCGGTTACGTCACTCGCTTTGAGACCTTGAGTTGAAGTAGTGGTTCCCCTTGCTCTGCAAGGGCCGCGGCTTTTGTGGAGCGATGGGTAACGACGCTTCGTGGGTNCCCTTGCTCTGCAAGGGCCGCGGCTTTTGTGGAGCGATGGGTAACGACGCTTCGTGGGTGACTGTTGTTGATGTGTGCAGAGGGTCCCTGGTTCGTGCTCGGGTCGGGGCGAGGGAACGGTCTAAAGTTATACTGTTACATAAGTATGGCTCCCAATCAGAGACAACGATAGACAGCTGCCTCTGATTGGGAACCACACCAGGCCAAACKCATAGAAAACCAACAACATAGAAAAAAGAACATAGACTACCCACCCTAGTCACACCCTGGCCTAACCAAAATAGAGAATAAAAAACCTCTCTATAGCCAGGGCGTGACACCATCTTTATTACATTTTTATGAATCTTTATAATTTTTCTTCCACTATGAAGTGAACAAAAAAAAGCCAATTAAATCCATTTTAATCCCGCTTTGTAACAAGAGTTCTGAATATTTTCGCAATGCGCTGTAACTCATAGGCATATATGTACTGATATGTACTGTATATGTACTGATATGTACTGATATGTACTGTATATGTACTGTATATGTACTGTATATGTACTGTATATGTACTGATATGTACTGATATGTACTGATATGTACTGTATATGTACTGATATGTACTGTATATGTACTGATATGTGGTTAACTGTCAGTAATATGTTTATTGTTCTTATTTAAAATTTGTGTAGGTCAGTCCTTAAGCTGTTCTTGACTATTGATGTTCTGTATTAAGTCATGCTTAACTGTATATCAGATACCTACAGTATATTGTAGAAAACACTGACCTCTCTCTACATTCTCAGATTAACCTGGAGCCCTGCACATTGACTCGGTACCGGTAACCCCTGTATATTTCCTAAATATTGTCATTTTATTGTGCTACTTTTTATTTTATTGTTTATTTAGTAAATATTTTCTCAACAGTATTTCTTAAACTGCATTGTTGGTTAAGGGCTTGCAAGTAAGCATTTCACGGTCAGGTCTACACCTGTTGTATTCAGTGCATGTGACAAGTAAAATTAGATTAGATTTGATTCAAACAGTCAACTCAATAACCCTTAAGAAAACCAGATCATTCTTTCACGGCCTATTCCCTTGTGCATCTCTGTAACGCAAACGATAGAGGAGGTTGAATAATGGAATAACCACATTTACATATGAGAAAATTTGAATACTAACCTGTTTGAGGTATGAAGCCATGAGAGAAGATGAAAAGATATCCCCAAGGCTTTGTTTGTCTGCACATGTCTGTACACATTCCCAGGAATGTTGAGAATTTCTAGGGAACGACAAGAGAGGCCTTGTCTCTGAAGGTCTCTCTTTCTCTGCCCACCCCTGTAGATTACAACCTCTTATCTGTTAAATGAGACGGTGCCAATGGATCTGAATACCAGGAATACATGGATTCTGTCTGTAGTGTACTGAGCTCTCTGCTCTCCTACAGTGTAAACACAGTGTGAGAGCGTATAGCTAGTGAAACCAGGCAACACAGACAGACAGCCTTTCACCAAGAGGTGGGCAGATATAGGGAGCCACATAATAGGTGTCTTTAGACATTGTCATTTATTGTCCTTGAAGGTTGTTTAGTCAGATTTTATCATTAAAAATGGTAACTTAGCGCTTAGAGCACTCAAACTCGACTCTGGAACTCGAAGCCAGTTCCACTGCTTTTTTCCATTGTTCCCCTCTAACCAGGGACAGATTTGGACCTGGGACACCAGGTGGGTGCAATTAATGTTCAGGTAGAAGAGAAAAGTATCAGGCTCCGGACCTCGTAGGGTAAGACTTGAATATCCCTGGCTTAGAAGATTGGGCCAGTAGCTGAAAGGTTGCTATTTCCAATCCCCGAGTTGACAAACTGAAAAATATGTTGATGTGCTCTTGAGCATCGGTTAATAATGGCAGACCCTGGCCTTGACCCCACTCTCCGATGGTGTCTCAGGGGGAGCTGGGATATGCAACAACAACAAAAACATTTTGAAATAGGACAAATATAAGCACCCACCAAATTAATTATTATAAATATGATTGTCACCTGGGGAGGGATATGCCCTAACTTTTTGCTCTCCCTCCAACACATGACCTGGATGTTATGGTGGGTGCTGCTCCCATGTGACTCATTCCATCTCACTCTGTCCTTGTACCATGTGACCGCACAAGCAATCAGCCTGGCAGAAATGCCTCCTGAAGCTCGGACTCATGATTTGATCTGGCTGTAGCCTCTCTTAACCTGAAATTGATAGGTAGCGGTAAATGCACACCTGGGGCCCGGCAATGCACTCTCTGGGCTCTCCTCCCATCCCCATCTATCCTCTATCCCCTAGCCCAGGAGGGCCACAGACTGACACGTCAGCACAGATATAACGAACGTTAAGCGTGTGTGCCAGACACAGTCATCTACAATGGCTGAAACTGGAGCACATTCCTGAGACCTTACGCAGGCTCTGGGGTTAATACATCTACATGCCTCTTTCAGAGAGAGAGGGGGGGGAAGAGAGACGAGGTAAGGGGGGGAGAGAGATAGAGAGGGGGGAGAGAGGGGGAGAGGGGAGAGAGGGGAGAGAGGGAGAGAGGGGAGAGAGGGGGGGAGAGAGACAGGGAAGAGAGACAGGGAGAGAGACAGAGGAGAGAGATAGAGGGCAAGAGGGGAAGTGAGGGGGAGCGAGGGGGAGAGAATGAGAGAACAGATGATCATTATCTTAACTTGAGAGTAACAGGAGAGGACTGGCTTCATGTTACCCAGACAGGCATGTCAAACCGTGTTGGAATTTAAGACGCAGAGTATGTAAGCCTATTGAGATTAGATTTACATCCAAACCTGATGTCAGGATTGTAGAGTATACTACAGGGATAGGGATGTCATCTTTCCTGCCCAGATAAAATCTGAAATGGACAAAGTTCATTTGCTTAATCCTTTTTTTACTAGGATTTTTTATATATATATATATATATATATACAGTACCAGTCAAAAGTTTGAACACACCTACTCATTGAAGTGTTTTTTCTTTATTTTAATATTATATACACTGTGGAATAATAGTGAATACATCAAATCTATGAAAAAACATATGGAATCATGTAGTAACCAAAAAAGTGTTAAACAAATGAAAAATATTTTGAGATTTGAGATTCTTCAAAGTAGCACCCTTTGTCTTGATGACAGCTTGCACACTCTTGGCATTCTCTCAACCAGCGTCATGAGGTAGTCACCTGGAATGCATTTCAATTAACAGGTGTGCAAGCTTAAAAGTTAATTTGTGGAATTTCTTTCCTTCTTAATGCATTTGAGCCAAACAGTTGTGTTGTGACAAGGTAGCGGGGTGGTATACGGAAAATAGCCCTATTTGGTAAAAGACCAAGTCCATATTATGGCAAGAACAGCTCAAATAAGCAAAGAGAAATGACAGTCCATCATTACTTTAAGACATGAAGGTCAATCAATCCGGAGAATTTCAAGAACTTTGAAAGTTTCTTCAAGTGCAGTCTCAACGGGTATGGCTGTCAGCAAAGGGTGTGGCTGAAATAGTCGAATCCACTAATTTGAATGGTGTCCACATACAGTGTATATATACTGTACCTCTGCCAGTTCAGCAATATGACACTGAATGATATACAGAGTGCATTCAGAAAGTATTCAGACCCCTTTCCTTTTTCCACATTTTGTTACGTTACAGCCTTATTCTAAAATGAATGGGGAAAAAATCCTTCATCAATGTACACAAATATTTATTTTTGCAAATATAAAGAAAAAAATTAAGATTTCCTTAATAACTTACGTATTCAGACCCTTTACTATGAGACTCGAAATTGAGCTCAGATGCATCCTGTTTCCATTGAACATCCTTGAGATGTTTCTACAACTTGATTGGATTCCATCTGTAGTAAATTCAATTGATTGGACATGATTTCGAAAAACACACGTCTATATAAGGTCCCACAGTTGACAATGTATCTCAGAGCAAAAACCAAGTCATGAGGTCGAAGGAATTGTCAGTAGAGCTCAGAGAAAGGATTGTGTCGAGGCACAGATCTGGGGAAGGGTACCAAAAAAAATTCTGCAGCATTCAATGTCCCCAAGAACAAAGTGGTCTCCATCATTCTTTAATGGAAGAAGTTTGGAAGCACCAAGACTCTTCCTAGAGCTGGGCGCCTGGCCAAACTGAGCAATCGGTGGAGAAGGGCCTTGATCAGGGAGGTGACCAAGAACCCGATGGTCACTCTGACAGAGCTCCAGAGTTCATCTGTGGAGATGGGAGAAACTTCCAGAAGGACAACTATCTCTGTAGCACTCCACCAATCAGGCCTTTATGGTAGAGTGGCCAGACAGAAGCCACTTCTCAGTAAAAGGCACATGACAGCCCACTTGGAGTTTGCCAAAAGGCACCTAGGGACTTTCAGACTATGAGAAACAAGATTCTCTGGTCTGATGAAACCAAGATAGAACTCTTTGGCCTGAACGCCAAGCGTCACGTCTGGAGGAAACCTTGCACCATCCCTACGGTGAAGCATGTTGGTGGCAGCATCATGCTGTGGGGATGTTTTTCTGGGAGACTAGTCAGGATCGAGGGAAAAATTATTGGAGCAAAGTCCAGAGAGATCCTTGATGAAAACCTGCTCCAGAGCGCTCAGGACCTCAGACTGGGGCGAAGGTTCAACTTCCCACAGGACAACGACCCTAAGCACACAGCCAAGACAACGCAGGAGTGGCTTCGGGACAAGTCTCTGAATGTGCTTGAGTGGCCCAGCCAGAGCCTGGACTTGAACCCGATCGAACATCTCTGAAAATAGCTGTCCCATCCAACCTGACAGAGCTTGAGAGGATCTGCAGAGAACTATGGGAGAAACTCCCCAAGTATAAGTGTGCCAAGCTTGTAGCGTCATACCCAAGAAGACACAAGGTTGTAATCACTGACAAAGGCATTTCAACAAAGTACTGAGTATAGGGTCTGAATACTTATGTAAATGTGATGTTTCAGTTTTGTATTTTTAATACATTTACAACATTTTCGAAAAACCTATTTTGCTTCGTCATTGTGGGGAATTGTGTGTAGATTGATGACGTAAAAAAACTATTTCATCCATTTTAGAATAAGGCTGTAAAGTTTTAAAAAAGTGGAAAAAGTGAATACTTTCCGAATGCACTGTATGTCCTACAGAATGTCAACCTAAATAATTACAGAATAAGAGGTATTTTGGTCCCACTTCAATGAGCCACAATGTATAACGCCTTTATGGAGCATTCACCAAGTCTACATGTCAGTTAGGCTGACAGGGACAGTACAGTAGTCTTTCTGTAGGAATGGTTTGCAAGCGCTGTTGAATACCCACATTTTACATCTATCATCCTCTGTCGTAAGTTCTGTTATGTGCATTTCTGTGTCTTTCCTATAGTAGTGAGAGAGTAAAAGTGCTCATTCGGGGCTTATAGAGCTCCATTTACTTGTGACTGTAATCAAGGATTCAATTTCTTTGTTTTTCATGAGGGTCACTCAGTGGCCATCCCCTTGATCGGTGCCTTCGCTGATGTCCTCTTGATGTATTCTAGAAGCATTAGGCCCTTTTGTCTCTGATAACACAATCTATTATGCCAGTCACAGAAACCCATTATGGGGTTTCTACCAGCCTCCATTTAACATGATTGGAAATGCACATTGCACAGGGCTCCTGAAGAGAAAGTTGTTTACTCTGTAATGGAGAGACCTTCTCCTCCGGCTCTGGTCTAATGTACTGTTAATGACCAATCCCCTGTAATTGCCTTCCGGGTCTCTGATGGTGGATTAATTGTGCAGTGTAATTTGCAAATTATCAGCTAACTTGTCTCAGCAGGACTTGGACTTGGAGTTTAAATTACACTGAGATGTATGTTAATGGTGAGGAAAGGAAATTGTATCACTGCTAGAGCGCTATTCAAACAAACCCAGGTTGCGGGGGTGTTGCTGTTTACCGGATTCATGGTTTGTTTGAATAGTACACTGTTTCAAACACCCCCACCCCCCTATTTGAATGTAAACACATGGAACTGATGACAGACCCTCTTGGGAAATCACATTTTTTTGTGCTAAGACTTGTGCCGAGAATAACTTGGGGCAGGTACAAACAGGTACAGCAGTCTCTGGGCCCTCTGAGACTATGAAATCCTCTTAATCCTCCTGTTCCTGTTATAGTGTCACATAACAAATAATAGCTCAACCGATGTCCAGTCTTTAAAGTTTTTCCTCAATCCCTTTGGCTCATTTTTTGAAACAGTCTTAACATTCTCTAAACTGTAAGTGCAATTGTCACAACTGTTTTACGGGACATCACAACTCTATTGCATGTCTGCAAACTGTAGTAACTCACCCAAAACATTTAATTCATGCTTCAAAACCTAGTTGTGTCAGTAAATTGGCCAATACCAAAATGAAAAGTTTTGTCATCGTGTGAGCCGTACTGCTCAAAATGTTTAGATGTTTTTTCACCATGGCAGTCAACCCTGGAAATGTTTGTGATACAAATGTCAGTTTTGTTCTACTTTTTTGTTGACACTGACTGCTTACTGTACTATACCAGAATGTCAGTTTTGTCTAGCTGAATGCCATTGTGTATCACACGGAGCTTTTAGAAACCGATTTCAACAGTAGGTAAAAGTTTACTGGGAAAATTCAATACTGTAGTACACAGAAAAATGACATGTGCATTTGTATGATGATCGCCTGTGATGTCCTCACAAGCAGCATTCATGGCATCTAACGGAGACATCTGATCTCGTGCCTGATAGTCATATACTTTCCACTTCCATGCTGAAAAACTATTGTATCGGATTCAGGAATGGAGAGGATGGTGGAAGGAACTCCATTGTTATCCTTTCATGTGCAGCAAACCATTCCCTAACAGTGTTGGTTCGGTGGAAGTTGACATTATCCCACACAATTACATAATTTAGCAAATCTGGTCTAACTAAACCTCTTTGGTGTTCTGGTATTAGGTCTCTGTAAAGTGTATTTAGGAAGGCCAGGAGAAGTTGGGGGTTATAGGGCCCAATGTGTGGAATATGTGCGCTCACACCATTCGCAGAAACGGCAGCACACATTGTAATATTGCCCCCACGTTGGCCTGGTGTGCCAACTGTGGCTCGGTGTCCAATGAGATTACGGCCACGTCTCCTGCCTTTGGCCAGAATGAACCCAGCCTCCTCCACAAAAACAAGAATATAGGTCATTTCATGTCCTTCCAGCTCCATTATTCTCTATATAGTAACACAGAAACAAAATATAAAGTTAGCCTAATCTAGAATCACAAAGCTTAGTAAAGTAGAAATGTTATGTTCTTATGGGTATCTACAACTTCAAGAAGTATATACAGGCCTCATTGAAGTAGCATTCCATGTGTAACTCTGTGTTGTTGTTTGTGTCGTACTGCTTTATCTTGGCCAGGTCGCAGTTGTAAATGAGAACTTGTTCTCAACTAGCCTAACTGGTTAAAWAAAGGTGCTTTTTWWAAAAAAGTACAGTAAAACTCCCTGTACAATATACCATGCGCACACCAATGGTTTACCTGGACATACTGGTACCGCAGCTCCTTCACTCTGTCACTATTCCTCTCAAATGGAACCTTGTAGAGTGGTTTCGTAGTCATTTGATTTTTTTCAAAACTCTGTCTATAGTGTTAATGCTGACAGAATTGATATTTTCGAAGATATTGTTGTCATTTATGATTGCACTTTGGATCTCTTTTAGCCTGATGGAATTGTTGGCTATGACCATGTTGCAAATGTCTTGTTCTTGTTGATGGCTGAATACTGCTGCTCTGCCATCAGCATGAGGTCGTTCTGTAGTCCTATATATGACATGTAGAGCTGCTCTG
>NC_036857.1:6912751-6916094 GCF_002910315.2 Salvelinus sp. IW2-2015 | reverse complement strand
TAGGCTGTACTCTCCAGCCAGCCTCTTCCATTGTAAGACCATGGTTTATGACATGGTCCACTATTGTGGCTCTGATTTCATCAGGGACTCTTATTCTTTGCCTTCTACCTCTTCCTCTATTATGTCTTCCCCTAACACCACCACCACACATTCTTACACATCTTCTTATTTCTCTTCCACCAGCATGTAGCTACTGTTCAGAGTTGTGATGTACCTCCATGTTCAAAAATGGTAGCGATTGTGCTGTGGGCAAGCTCCATATATATATATACTACCAAACTTGATTGGTTGATTGGTAAGATTGTGATTCCTATTTCATTACTATGTCACCGGGCAGGTAATTTGCCAATTTAGCAGACATCACAAACATTCCATGTCATAGATATTTATGGTATATACATGTATGTCTGACGGATTTTGATAATTGAATGAATAATTTTGCATGTGATGGCTCACACGATGAAAGAATGTTTAGAAGTTGTGAAGAGTATGATAATTTCACTGAGAATCAACTCATCAGTTTGATCAGCAAGCCATGTGCATGTAGTTATTGTGAAAAATGTAGACAATTGTACTTCCTCTTTTGCAAATGTGCCAAAACACGTGCAATTTGCTTAAATGAATAAGAAATTCTAATCTGGTGTGAACAAGAAACTAATTGTTCAGAGATTTGAATTTATTGTTTTGAAAAAAAGTATTCTCATTCAAGATTTCTTTTTAACCTTTATTTAACTAGGCAAGTCAGTTAAAAACAAATTCTTATTTACAATGACGACCTAGGAACAGTGGGTTAACTGCCTTGTTCAGGGCGAGACTAGCAGATTTTTACCTTGTCAGCTCAGGGATTCAATCTGGCAACCTTTCGGTCACTGGTTCAAAGCTCTAACCACTAGGCTACCTACTGCCCCATTGAGCCAAAGCAAATGAGAAAAACTGTAAACGAAAAGTAAACATCGAAGCACATTAAGATGAATTACTGGAGGCAGATTCCTACACCGTATCTACTGTATATGATGATGTACATACAGTCACTGCTAATAACCCAACTTTACAGATATTGGCATGACCTGTTAAGAATAAATCATAAATGCTAACCTGAAATGGCTTATACAATATGCAATTATATTCTTTGAAAACATATTTGAAGTTTTGTATCTTTTTGTTGTAGTGTAACGAGAAAGGAGATATATACACTGCTCGAAAAAATAAAGGGAACACTTAAACAACACAATGTATGTAACGGCCGTCTATTTCTTCCTCCTCCTCGGACGAGGAGAGGCGAGAAGGATCGGAGGACCAATGTGCAGAGTGGTAAGTTTCCATGATTTTAATATCCACGAAAACAAGACACAATACAAAATAACAAAAGAACTAACCGTAACAGTCCCGTGTGGCACAAACACTGACACAGGAAACAAACACCCACAAACCAAACGTGAAACCCCGGCTGCCTAAGTATGATTCTCAATCAGGGACAAAAAAAAAAGAAGGAGAGATTTGTTTTTTGTTATTGTGGTCCCTTGTTTTCGTGATATTAAAATCAGGAAACTTACCACTCTGGCACATTGGTCTCCGATCTTCTCGCCTTCCGTCGAGGAGAGGAGGAAGAAATAGACAGCGTTACAGAAACACCCACCACCAAAGACCAAGCAGAGTGTAAAGGACAGCAGCAGCAGCGGCAGAAGACACAGGATCATGGACTTGGGAGGAGATTCTGGAGGCAAGGGACCCTGGGCTCAGCCAGGGGAATATCGCCGTCCCAAAGCAGAGTTGGAGGCACGCAGAAGGCAGAGAGGCGCTGGTATGAGGAGGCAGCACAGCGACGCGGTTGGAAGCCCGAGAGTCAGACCCAAAAATGTATTGGGGGGGGAACACGCGGAGTGTGGCTAAGCCAGGTAGGAGACTGAGCCACTCCCCGTGCTTACCGTGGAGTGAGAGGGCGTCGTACTGGTCAGGCACCGTGTTATGCGGTGGGAGCGCACGGTTGTCCCGAGTACGCGTGCTTAGCCCAGTGCGGGCTATTCACCGCCGGCACTGGCCGGCTAGTGGGCATCGAGCCGGTGCCATGAAGCCGGCTCAACGCATCTGGTCTCCAGTGGCGTCTCCTCGGGCCGGCGTACATGGCACCAGCCTTACGTATGGTGTCCCCGTTCTCCAGCCATAGACCAGTGCGGTCTATTCCACCTCGCCGCACTGGCAGGGCTACGGGGAACATTCAACCAGGTAAGGTTGGGCAGGCTCGGTGCTCAAGAGCTCTTGTACTCCTCACGGTCCGGTATATCCGGTGCCACCTCCACGTACCAGTCCTCCGGTGGCAGCCCCCCGCACCAGGCTTTCTCTCCGGTTTCTCTCTACAGTTGCTCCCGCTGTCCAGCGCTGCCAGGCCTTCCTCTTCTCCAGCGCAGCCAGAGTCTCTCATCGTCCAGCGCCGCCTGAACTGCCTGTCTGCCACGCCGTCTGAGCTGCCTGCCTGCCCACGCCGTCTGAGCTGCCTGCCTGCCCAGCGCCGTCTGAGCTGCCTGCCTGCCCAGCGTCATCTGAGCCGCCCTCTGTCCCGAGCCGTCAGAGCCCGCCGTCTGTCCCGAGCCATTAGAGCCGTCCGTCAGTCAGGAGCCACTAGAGCCGTCCTCAGTCAAGAGCTGCCAGAGCCGCCAGCCAGCCAGGAGCTGCCAGAGCCGCCAGCCAGCCAGGAGCTGCAGAGCCAGTCAGCCAGGACCTGCCAGAGCCGCAGCAGCAGCCAGGAGCTGCCAGAGCCAGTCAGCCAGGACCTGCCAGAGCCGTCAGTCAGCCAGGACCTGCCAGAGGCTGTCAGTCAGCCAGGACCTGCCGGAGCCGTCAGTCAGCCAGGACCTGCCGGAGCGTCAGTCAGCCGGGAGCTGCCAGAGCTGCCTGTAAGCCGGCGATGCCGGAATTGCCTTTTACTCCGGCCGCTGCCGGAGTCGTCTTGCACCCCGGTGCTGCCGGAGTATCCTGTCCATTCGGGACCATGGCTAGGGTCCCAGGCCAAGAGTCGGCGGCGGGATCCCGCTCATAAGAGGCACGGGGCGGTTAAAGAAGTGGACAAAAAACATGGTGAAGTGGGGTCCACGTCCCGCGCCAGAGCCGCACCGCGGGACGACGCCCACCCAGACCCTCCCCTAGAGTTTTTAGGTGGTGCGTCCGGAGTCCGCACCTTGAGGGGGGGGGGTTCTGTCACGTTCCTGACCTTATTTCCCTTGTTTTGTATTTATTTAGTATGGTCAGGGCCGTGAGTTGGGGTGGGTTGTCTATGTGTGTTTTTTATGTTGGGGTTTTGTGTTCGGCCTGATATGATTCTCAATCAGAGCAGCTGTCAATCGTTGTC
>NC_036857.1:6833288-6910748 GCF_002910315.2 Salvelinus sp. IW2-2015 | reverse complement strand
TTAAATAATAGATCAAAAAGAAAAGGATAGGTCTCCCCCATGAGACCCTCTCCGGGATACCGTCTTCGGGGTTCCGGGTCTGGCTGTATCCTGTCGGGCACAAAACTGAACTCCCTCTTGTTACCTCTGCAACCGTCAACAATAACACGGGAGTCCTTTCTTCCCCTCTGTGTGCTGCCCTTCTGGCAGCTTTATGGGCCTCGCACAGCTGGTGAGCAATCCGCCCTTGATTACTCACCAGCTCCCAATCAGCCCCAATTAGTCCTGGCTGGAGAGCCCGTCGAGACCTGACACGTCCAGCAGATGGAGCCATCGCCTCGTGATGTATACTCCATCTGTTACCAGGCCTAGACTAGTCTTCCCCTGGTGGCTGACCTGCTGAACGCCACACACCCCCCCTTGGCTCTGTCGGGGAGAGAACTGTCATCAGTGCAACGTAGGTCTCCCTTCTCGATAGGGCATCTGCGTTTCCATGCTTCGCCCCTGACCTGTGCACAACAGAAAAAGAGAAGCGTTGAAGGGACAAGAACCACCTGGTGACCCGATCGTTTGTGTGCTTTCCCCTGGCCATCCAGACCAGGGGATTATGGTCCGTGACCAGGGTGAAGTGGGTACCTAGCAGGTAATACTTGAGAGTGTCTAGCGCCCACTTCACCGCTATACACTCTTTCTCAACGATAGAGTATTTATTTTCCCTAGGCATCAGCTTTCGGCTGATGTACATGATGGGGTGCTCCTCCCCCTCGTGTACCTGGGACAGAACCGCCCCTAGTCCCGTATCACATGCGTCCGTCTGGACCACCATCGGCACCTGGAAATCGGGCGTTACGAGAATCGGATGGGAGCACAGCGCTTCCTTCAGACTGTTGCAAGCCGCTTCTGTCTCGTCCGTCCATTTCACTGTTTTCGGGAGGCGGGCCCTGGTTAGATCGGTGAGGGGGGAAGCTATAGCCGCAAAGTTGGGGATAAACCGGCTATAGTATCCTGCCAGTCCCAGGAAGGACTTGATCTGTGTCTTGGTGCGTGGAACGGGCGAGTCACGTGAACCTTCCTCTCCTGGGGCTTGACG
The DNA here is from genome assembly GCF_002910315.2 of Salvelinus sp. IW2-2015. NCBI lineage: Eukaryota > Metazoa > Chordata > Actinopteri > Salmoniformes > Salmonidae > Salvelinus > Salvelinus sp. IW2-2015. Next base: position 6,909,679 of record NC_036857.1, on the reverse strand, counting down.
TTCCCCCGTCCGATCAAATACCCCAGGTACTCCACCTCCTCGAACCCTAGCTTGCATTTCTTGGGGTTTGCGGTCAACCTGGCTTGTCTGAGCGTGTACAGCACCGCCTGGAGGCGCGTCAGGTGCTCTTCCCAACCGTGGCTGTGGATGATGATATCATCCAGATATGCCGCTGCGTACTACTGGTGGGGTCGAAGCACTCATCAGCCGTTGGAATGTGGGCGGGGCTCCGTGGAGACCGAACGGGAGCACCCGGTACTGATACAACCCGTCTGGTGTCGAAAACGCCGTCTTCTCCTGGGAGGAGGCTGCCAACGGTACCTGCCAATAACCTTTGGTCAGGTCAAGGGTGCTGATGTACCGGGCCTTTCCCAATCGGTCGATGAGCTCGTCCACCCTCGGCATGGGATATACGTCGAACAAGCTGATGTCGTTCACCCTCCGAAAATCGATACAGAAGCGGAGGCTACCGTCCGCTTTGGGCACCAACACGATGGGGCTGCATCATGCGCTGTGGGACTCTTCCACGACCCCCATCCTCAGCATAGCCTCTACTTCCTGTTTCACGGCCTCCCTTCGGGCCTCCGGAATCCGATATGGCCTCTTTCGTACGGTTTCCCCAGGCTGGGTACAGATATGGTGTTCAATAAGGGTTGTGCGGSCCGGCTTCTCGGAGAAGACCGCCCTGTTCCGATAGACGAGCTCCCTGAGCTCTTGCTTCTGGGCCGGGTTGAGGTCCTCATTGCTCGGGACCTCCACTGGTACCGTTGGCGTCCTGGGTCCCGACCATAACACGGCCAAGGCTGTCCTCTCGTGCCACTTCTTCAATAGGTTCACGTGGTAAATCTGTTGGGGTTTCCGTCTCCCCGGTTGCCGTACGGGGTAATTGACAGGTCCCAGCTTCTCGATCACCTCGTATGGTCCGTGCCAAGTTGCCAGGAACTTACTTTCGGCCGTGGGGATCAATACCAACACCCTGTCTCCCACCTGGAATTCTCGGGGCTGGGCTCCCTGATTGTAGACCTGGGCTTGGGCGAGTTGGGCCTTCTCCATATGTTCCCTCACGACTGGCCATATGGCTGTCATCCGCTCCCGCATCGTCTCCACGTGCTCTATCCCGCTGCGTAAGGGGTCAGTTGGGCTTCCCACACCTCCTTGGCGAGGTCCAGTAGGCCACGTGGCCTCCTCCCGTAGAGGAGTTCGAAGGGGGAAAACCCAGTGGAGGATTGGGGTACTTCTCGGATTGAGAACATTAGATGGGGTAGTAAGGGGTCCCAGTTCTTCCCGTCCTGCTCGATGACCTTCCGCAGCATCTGTTTGAGCGTTTTGTTAAAGCGCTCGACGAGCCCATCCGTCTGCGGGTGAAAAACGGAGGTCCGCATCTGCTTGATCTGCAGGAGGGCACACAACTCTTTCATGAGGCGGGACATAAACTCTGTACCTTGGTCTGTCAGGATCTCGTTCGGGATGCCCACCCGGCTAAAGAGGTGGAACAGCTCCCGGGCGATTCCCTTGGATACCGCCGCCCGTAGGGGAATGGCCTCGGGATACCGGGTGGCATAGTCTACTATTACCAAGATGTACCTATTTCCTCATGCAGTCTTTACCAGGAGTCCAACTATGTCCATGGCGATGCGTTCAAAGGGCACCCCAATGATCGGCAGGGGGACCAGAGGGTTTCGGAAGTGTGCTTTCGGGGCAGTGAGTTAACACTCCGGGCAGCTGCGACAGTAGTCTTCCACGGCCTTCCTCATCCCGGGCCAGTGGAACCGGGCGGCGATCCGTTCCAGGGTCTTCTCCATTCACAGGTGCGCCCCCAACAGGTGGGTGTGAGCCAGCTGAAGAACAGTTCCTACGTACCGTCGGGGCAGCAACAATACCTCTCAAAGTTCCCCCTGTTGGCGCGACACCTGATACAAAAGGTTATTCTTAATTTGGAAATGGGGGTATCGCCAGTCACTCACCCCCGGAAGTAGCTGTCCATCCACCGCTATCACTTGGGTGGCGGCAGCTTTCAAATCGGATCCTCCCACTGGGCCGTCCCGAATTGTCCCCTCAGTTGGCCCCCAGCGGGGGTCTCGACTGGCCCCTCGAATTCGAGGAGGGGGAGGCTGGAGTCCTCCTCCAGGGGTTCCCCAAGGGGTTCGGGTTCTGGCGGCCCCTCTGACTCCGACTCCGGAGCTGTAGACACCTGCTGGTTAACCGGTTGTCTCCGGGCCGCACAGGCTATTGGTCATCCCCGCTCTCTTCTTCGGCCGGCTCGTACCTTCTTCCTCAACTCGTGCCCCCATAAGGCTGCGAACAGTGGACAATCCCGTCCTACTAGGAGAGGTACCGGCAACTGTGGCACTGCACCCACCGTCATCTGGCAGCTCCCTTGTGGCGTCATGATGTTGGTCCATACGGTGGGATACTGCTTTGTGTCACCGTGAACACAAGAAATGGACATCTCCCTACCCCTTTCGGTCTCCTGGCTCAGCAGGCTCGTGGTTATGAGCATAACCATACTTCCGGAGTCCAATAGCGCTTCTGTCGTGTCCTTCCACCTTCACCGGGACCATGGGTGCAGTTGATTCGGGGTGCGCCCAACAGGAGGTAACATAGTTCACGGCGTGACCCACCTTGCCGCCGGGGCTATTCCAGGCAATGTGTCCCCGGGCGCCACACTGAAAACACCTCCTTTGGTCTCCATCTACCTGGGGTCGTCGGGGACGGGTCGGCCCTACCCCAGCCGTTTCTCCACGGGTTTACGGTCCTTTGGCCCTGCCGACTGTCGGTTCGGGGTACCCCGCGGTGGGGCTGTCCTTCCGTCCCCTCGGACGGGTCGCCGATTCGTCCAGGGCTCCCACTCAACAGGGCCTGCGTGTTATGATGCATCTCCACTGCTTCCAGGAGGCCCTCCAAGGTCTGGGGCGCGCATAGACTCGCTGCCCTCTTCGTGTCGTAGGGTAGCGCCCGTAAGAAGCAATCCAGGACCACTTTGTCGAGGATGGAGAGGGTGGATACGTCGGTTAGGAGCCATGCCCTGGTGACGCGCAGTAGGTCGCTCATCTGTGCTCGGGGGGATGCGTCGGCTACGAACCTCCAGTCGTGGAACTGTTGAGCCCGATGGGCCAGGCTGTACCCGTAGCGGCTGAGTATCTCCCGTTTGAGTCCGTCGTAATTCGTTGTTCAGGTCCCAATACGCCTTTTGGGCATTCCCAGAGAGGAACGGGGCCAACAGACTGGACCACTTCGGCCTTGGCCATCCTTCCCGTAGAGCTGTCCGTTCAAACGTACAGAGGTATGTTTCGACGTCATCGTCTTCCGTTAGTTTGAGTAAAAACTGGTTGGGATTTGGTTTAGGAGACGCTCCTCCTTGCAGCTTCCTGATTTCCTCAACAAGGTGGATGTTTTGTAATCACTGTTCCTCCAGCGTTCGTTCCTGAACCGCCTGTTGTGCTTGTTGGGCCCGGAGGAACGCCACAATATATGTACGCCACAATATATACAATGCTTTCGGAAAGTATTCAGGCCCCTTGACTTTTTCCACATTTTGCTATGTTACAGCCTTATTCTAAAATTGATTAAATAAAACATTTTCCTAAGCAATCTACACACAATACCCCATAATGACGCAGCGAAAACAGGTTTTTAGAATTTTTTGCAACTGTATATAAAAAACAGAAACACCTTAGGTAGCTTAGCGGTTAGAGCGTTGGGCCAGTAATCGAAAGGTTGCTGGATCGAATCCCTGAGTTGACAAGGTCAAAATATTTTGTTCTGCCCCTGAACAAGGCAGTTAAACCACTATTCCCAGGTAGGCCATCATTGTAAATAAGAATTTGTTCTTAACTGACTTACCTAGTTAAATAAAGGTTAAATAATAATAATCCTTTACATATGTATTCAGACCGTTTGCTATGAGACTTGAAATTGAGCTCACATGCATCCTGTTTCCATTGATCATCCTTGAGATGTTTCTACCCACTTGTGGTAAATTCAAGTGATTGGACATGATTTGGAAAGGCACACACCTATCTATATAAGGTTACACAGTTGACAGTGCATGTCAGAGCAAAAACCAAGCCATGAGGTTAAAGCAATTGTCCGTAGAGCTCCGAGACAAGATTGTGTTGAGGCACAGATCTGGGGAAGGGTAACAAAACATTTCTGCAGCATTGAAGGTCCCCAAGAACAGTGGCCTCCATCATTCTTAAATGGAAGAAGTTTGGAACCACCAAGACTCTTCCTAGAGTTGGCCGCCCGGCCAAACAGAGCACTCGGTGGGGGAGAAGGGCCTTAGTCAGAGAGGTGACCAAGAACCGGATGGTCACTTTGACAGAGCTCTAAAGTTCCTCTGTGGAGATGGGAGAATCTTTCAGGACAACCATCTCTGCAGCACTCCACCAATCAGGCCTTTATGGTAGAGTGGCCAGACGGAAGCCACTCCTCAGTAAAAGGCACATGAGAGCCCGCTTGGAGTTTCCCAAAAGGCACCTAAAGACTCTCAGACCATGAGAAACAAGATGAATGGAGCAAAGTATAGAGAGATCCTTGATGAAAACCAGCTCCAGAGTGCTCAGGACCTCAGACTGGGGCAAAGGTTCACCTTCCAACAGGACAATGACCCTAAGCACACAGCCAAGACAACGCAGAAGTGGCTTCGGGACAAGTCTCTGAATGTGCTTTTGTGGCCCAGCCAGAGCCCAGTGCTTCAACACTGAGTAAAGGGTCTGAATACTTATGTCATTGTAATATTTCAGTTTTTTTATTAAATTAGCAAACATTTCTAAAAAACTGATTTTGCTTTGTCAGTATGGGGTTTTGTTTGTAGATTGATGGAAAAAAATGTTTTAATACATTTTAGAATAAAGCTGTAACAACAATTTGGAAAAAGTCAAGGGGTCTGAATACTTTCCGAAGTTGCTGTGTGTGTATATATATATATGAGAGAGAAAGCAAGCTTCCACAAAGCTGTGAACGATCTGAGAGACAAGGCAAGAGTGGCGCAGCGGTCTAAGGCACTGCATCTCAGTGTAAGAGGTGTCACTACTATCCCTGGTTCGAATCCAGGCTTAATCACATCCGGCCGTGATTGGGAGTCCCATAGGGCGGTGTACAATTGGCCTCGGGTCGTCTGGGTTTGGCCGGGGTAGGCCGTCATTGTAAATAACTTTGTTCTTAACTGACTTGTCTAGTTAAATAAGAAAATGTAATAAAAATGTTTGAAAAGAAGGACCTTCTACGCCATCAAAAGGAAAATAACATTTGACATCCCAATTAGGATCTGGAAAAAAATACTTGAATCTGTTATAGAACCCATTGCCCTTTATGGTTGTGAGATCTGGGGTCCACTCACCAACCAAGAATTCACAAAATGGGACTAACACCAAATTGAGACGCTGCATGCAGAATTCTGCATAAACATCCTCTGTGTACAACGTAAAACACCAAATAATGCATGCAGAGCAGAATTAGGACGATACCCGCTGACTATAAGAATCAAGGAAAGAGACTGTCACGTTCTGACCATAGTTCTTGTGTGTTGTGCATGTTTTAGTGTTGGTCAGGACGTGAGCTGGGTGGGCATTCTATGTTGTGTGTCTAGTTTGTCTGTTTCTGTGTTCGGCCTAATATGGTTCTCAATCAGAGGCAGCTGTCAATCGTTGTCCCTGATTGAGAATCATATATAGGTGGCTTGTTTTGTGTTGGGGATTTGTGGGTGGTTGTTTCCTGTCTTTGTGTTTTGTCTGCACCAGAAAGGACTGTATCGGTTTGCCACATTTGTTATTTTGTTTTGTAAGTGTTCACGATTATTTGTCGTAATTAAACATGTTGAGCACTGGCTACGCTGCGTGTTGGTCCGATCCCTGCTACATTCTCTCTTCTCGTGAAGAGAGSGAAGGCTGCCGTTACAGAGACGTTAAATCCTACAACCTCCTAAAAGGAAGCGATTCCCAAACCTTCAATAACAAAGCAATCACCTACAGAGAGATTAACCTAGAAAATAGTCCTTTAAGCAAGCTGATCCTGGGGCTCTGTTCACAAACACAAACAGACCCAATGGATGGATAAATAGAGAGGGTCAGGTAAAATATAGCAGAAGGAGAACCAGTCACAGGAGCCTACACCCTTAGAAAAAAGGGTTCCAAAAGGGTTATTCGGCTGTCCCCGTAGGAGAACCCTTGTTGGTTTCAGGTAGAACCCTTTTTGGTTCCAGGTAAAATTATTTGGGGTTCCATGTATTTGGGGAAAGGGTTTGACATGGAACTCAAAAGGGCTCTACCTTGAACCAAAAAGGGTTCTTCAAAGGGTCTACCTATGGGGACAGCCTAAGAACCCTTTTAGGTTCTAGATTTTTTCTAAGAGTGTAGGAGCAGGAGTCTGCCTGTAGGAAGCAATAGGATCTTTTCCCTTGATGTTGCTAATGGAAGTTGGATAGTTTGTCAACAGTAATCTCACACACAGAGCATGGGGAGAAAAGAAGGATTGGTTCCAGTGAGTCTCACATACTAACCCACCCCAACAACAACCCCCCTACTCCCCTAGTCTCACATACTAACCCACCCCAACAACAACCCCCCTACTCCCCTAGTCTCACATACTAACCCACCCCAACAACAACCCCCCTACTCCCCTAGTCTCACATACTAACCCTCCATCCCACCCCAACAACAACCCCCCTACTCCCCTAGAGTCTCACTTCCTAACCCCCCATCCCACCCCAACAACAACCCCCCTACTCCCCTAGAGTCTCACTCACTAACTCCCCCTAACCATCACACCCTAACAAATAACAACCCCCCTACTCCCCCTAGCCCAATAGTCTACTCTCTCTTACCCTCCCAATAAGTCTCTTGGAAGGAAATGTGGGGAGTTAGCTGATTCCTAATCCGCTCCCCTTCTCGTTTTGCGCTCACACATCAAGAGTCAGATTGATCTGTGTGATCACATGGAAGCCCTTTGACTGTGGAGCAATCATGCTCTGTCAGACCTGCGAGAGGAGAGTGTGTGTGTGTGTGGTGGGGGAGAGATCTGTTTTTTACAATCAAGTGAAGCCATTTACATGTGACTCACTTGTCCCCTGTGTATCGAGGGAGGTGTAATTGGCTGGAAGACAAAAGTTTGCAGATTGATTTCAGTAACACGCCATACTTTGAACCGTAACCCACAAAGAGATCAAACACAAAAATCGTACCCTTAGAATTGTAACAGAAGCCATATGCACAGCTGAATGTGGTATTGTTATATTAAGAACAAGGACCTACAGACCACTAATCGTTATGCACATTAGAAGAAGGATGATAAGTCAGGGCTCTGGCAATCGTATCATTCGTGCACAGTACAGTATAGTTATGTCATTATTTAATGCTATATAATGTTAGATAATATTCTCTCTATCTCTCTCTAACAAAGAGTCACAGATCCAGTTTAGTGACTGGCCACTGAACTGTTATAGACAGGTTGTTTCCCTGTCTTAAAATCACATTTATGCCCATCAGGACTTGCATTAGCCTTTGAAGGCCTAGTCATTCTATGGTCAGTGCTCTGCTATTCATGTACTGTATCATATTGCTTTTTAACGGTGAAGGGCAACTGTGATTCCTGTCAGTACGCAGATGATTACTGTTTACAGTCTGGAATATTGTCATTTATTTGGCATTTGTTGGCACTCAATAAATGACAAGAATAAATGCCTATTTTCAAGGTCAGTGTGTGTTTGATGCACATTGGGTATTGCTGTCATAGTTTGAGGATGTGCTGCCTGTCTGTCTGTGAGATATCATTCTGCCTCCAAACTGTCCCTCCCTCTTTCTTGCGGCATTCCCAGCTGAGCTTATGTCCTATTTAAAAACATAATAATGTGCTGGCTAATATAACCAGCCACTCACATCAACTCAAAAAGGCCCTTCTGAGCCAATAACTGTCATTCGCCCTATCTGGAACCACTCAATATAAAAAAGGATGCTAATTTTTTATATATATATATATAAAAAATTAGCATCCTTTTTTATATTGAGTGGTTCCAGATAGGGAACACTAGGGAACACTATATATATATATATATATATATATATATATATATAGTGTTTCTAAAGAGGAAACTAAACATTTATTGATGTAGTAGGGTAGGGGTAAAGTGAGAACAAACCTAGATAGAGTATAATGGGTAACACTTTCATTAATAAGTCATTCATAACCGTTTATAAGTAATGTATGTACTATTAATACATGACAAGTGTTACTGGATGTTGATTTGATAGTAAGGCCAAATAGGCACACTAAGGGCAATGACCGACCAGCATGAAAACAGCTTCAATCTGATAAAACTGACTAACTGAACCTCGCTCCCAATGAATTGCTGCACTGATCAATTAATGAGTGTCTTACTAGTAAGTGATGTCCCACTTGACAGAACAATCAATAGCATTATTCCTGGCKAATAAGACAACAACGTCTCCCATGTCTGTTTGACAAGCCCTGACCAGCTACACAGCCACAATTTAAGACACCTTTTCCTTTCCCAGAATGGCTTGTTAAAATAGAGAAGTCTCACTACAGACAATTGTGCAGTTGCTCAAGTATTCAGGAAGCATAATGAGATATTGTGTACCATGGTTTTTAGTGCACTACTATGAGCTTACTTTTCTGATGACTTGGAAAGTCAATGTGCACCGCAGGGATGGTTTGCCTTTAGACCTTTAAAGAAGATAGTGACAAGTTTCAATATCCACATCGTCTTTGCACCTTCTGACCTCCCAAAGAAGTGTTCACTCAGCCCATAACTGCCTTTCTGTGATAGTACATATTGATCATGCATGTATTGATTTGCACAGCATCCTATGCTTGTTATCATCTCTCAGAGCAGATAAAGGTAAATCAATGTCTTGATAGTGAATATGACTTCATCTGGACATTTGGGACTTTTCCTCCACAACCCCAGGAGAGTCCTATAGATCGATTAACAAGTGTGTTTAGTGGTGATGTTTATAGGAAAACACCTATTGAGTAACCACAATGGAATGTTTGCATAATTAGTGAAATGACAAGGCACTGGCCATAAGCACCGCCCAAAACTTAACTTAAAAAATATATACCACTCCCCTTGTAAGTATTTCCTCATCTTCTTTGACAACAATAGCCGGACATAAAGCTCAACCTTTGAACATAATGGTCAACTTGTTTCTCTGTCTATAGGGATTTTCCAGAGGAAGGAATGATCAGGGCTGACAAGTTGTTTGATGACAAGCAGTAGATTTCAACCTAAGAAACCTAAGAGTCTATATTAATATCCAGTTACCCTTTAACTTTGAAAATAACAGAAGAGATTTCAGTTTCCTCTGACATGACATCAGAGGTGTCAAGTATTTTATGTAAGGTAAAAAAACAACTTCATTTATTTTCTTAAAAAGGGGGTGGTCATTCAGCTATTTGATTTAGAATTTTAGGCCCCTTTAAAATAAGTATTATTAAAAATATATATATTTGGCCTTTACTACTACAGCCCATAGAAACGCATTGAATAACACATTCATAAAAGACAACAACAAAAAAACAGGATGTTTTTTTATCATAAGGAATAAGGTTTTGATTCAGATGCAGCCCATGTAAATAACCAGATATCTCTAGCTTAAACTGGTGGATTTTGATGGGGATTTTTCATTATGTCACTTAGATTGATGCACGGGTGCGTCAATAGACTCTTAAGGATTTTAAAGGGGTCCAACAGTAGCTTTCATTTTCACATCATGTTCCTCAATTATGAAGTACATAAGTGTTCCACTCAAGGATTCCCAGGCTAAGTACAAGTGCACCTCTTATTAAGTGCATGTTCAAAGTCATTGTGCAATCATTCCTAATCACATTTGAATAAAACATATAAATAAAAAAATGAAGTGTGTTATGTTAGATGCTAATAAAGGCTGTACGGTTAAAAGTCACTTGTTAAGTGCTCTTACAAAGCATCCGCAGACTGTATGCAGCCAGGCTATGTGATAACTTGTGATCGAATCTCTAAGCAAAATAAAACAATTAACTTACATTTCATAGATCAATAGATTTATCAAAAAAGGATTTGTATCAAATAATGTTGGCTAAATGTTGTACCAGCATATATCTTTTTCTCAGACTATAGTGTTGCAATAATGTTACAAACTTGGTTGAGGATAAATTTTTTCTTTCATGTAGATGCAGTTATGCAATTATGGCCCATTTTACCTAGACCCTGTCAAAACCAAATTAGCAGTGGTGTAAAGTACTTAACTAAAAAATACTTTAAAGTACTACTTAAGTCGTTTTTTGGGGTATCTGTACTTTACTATTTATATTTTTGCCAACTTTTACTTTTACTTCACTTACATTCCTAAATAAAATAATGTACCTTTTACTCCATACATTTTCCCTGACACCCAAAAGTACTCGTTGCATTTTGACAGGAAAATGGTCCAATTCACATACTTATCAAGAGAACATCCCTGGTCATCCCTACTGCCTCTGATCTGGCGGACTCACTAAACAAAAATGCTCCGTTTGTAAATTATATCTGTGTTGGACTGTGCTCCTGGCTATCCGTCAATAAAAAAATATGAAAATTGTCGAGTTTGCTTAATATAAGAAATGTAAAATGATTTCTACCTTTACTTTTACTTTTGATACTTAAGTATATTTAAAACCAAATACTTTTATAATTTTACTCAAGTAGTATTTTACTGGGTGACTTTCACTTGAGTCATTTTCTATTAAGGTATATTTACTTTTACTCAAGTATGAGAATTTAGTACTTTTTCCACCACTGCAAATTAGGGTGCGAATCTGAAAACGGGAGGAGTTATGTGATATAGCGAGATTATAACAAACCTGAAGCTCCAAGAACAGGGTGGGGGAGAGCAGCAGTGTGGGAGGACTAGGAGACGTGTGAAGTGGCAATCTTTTCCAGCTGATTAACAATGTTGAACATATGTTTAAAAATACCTTGACAACTGAGCTGGATAGCGGCGACTTTTCGGGGTTGGCCTACCAATTTGTCTTTATTTCCAGTGACACTAAACGCGTAAACGATGGCTATTTAGGTTTTTGAGTTTTATCGCGGTTTTCTTTTCACACCGATGAGGAACTGAAAGGGAGAAAAGAGGAAACATTCTTACCTAAATTAACAAGGTCAGTTTTCATCATTATTTCTCTCAATATAATAGCAAATTCTCTAAATAAACAAAATCAATCCGTTTTTATTATTCATCAGTGTCATTTATTTCCTAAATTGTTAGTGTCTTTCGTCACCATCCATTCTAAAGACTAGCTAGCACATTCGATTAATCGAGACTAGCTTCTACTGCATCTTCTCGACGGAAGGTTAACAACAGTGGTCATTCTTCGGTTCTCGTCGTCATCTTAAAATAATGGATGGAACGGGAGAAAGGAGGCAAACGTTCGTATTTTTTATTGAATCAATTGTCTGTTTTAATAACTAACTTCGCTAGCTACATTGGGCAAGATAGAGTTTTAGTGAAGCTCGAGCCTAGATCGAACACACGACTAGCTAAAACCGCGAGTCCTTTCCGCGTACGGTTAGAACAGGTGCATCTCGCTCGAGCGCTATGATGGTCGTGTCGGTTTGCGGTTCTTGGCATATTTGTTACCAAAACAATCCGTTCGTGTTAAAAAAATGTATCATCACTGTTGGAAGGATTGCTTTGCGATTGATGTTTGTAAGTGTCTGTAATATGTTGAAGTCCAATAAAGCTAGCTAGCAATGGCCTGCTTCTCTAACGTTATCTAGCTAGCTACTTAGCTTGCTGTAGCTAGGTAGTTAGCATACCACCCGAAACGGGGCAGGCAGGGCCCTCCTTGTAATGGAATGACAGAATGCCTTATTTTTTTGTATCAGGACTTTTTCGATAATTCAAGGTTCAATTATTTATTCTGCTAACATTCTAGCTGACCTAATTTAGTAGCTAGCTATGTTTGTTTGCCACTGCTGAGAGTATTGTCTGTCTTCACAGCAGCTATGGCGAATATTAATGCATTTTTAGCGCTCATATTTTAAATACAGGGAACCTTTATTACTTTGAGCTAGCTACGCTAGCATGTAACGTTAAGTAACTAGTTAGTAGTACTAGACTACGTTACATTGTCATCTTGCTACTGTTGATAATTTGGTTTTAAGACCTGACTAACTAAATTAGTTGTTCGCTCAACTTCCCTTGCCATATTGGCTACTGACTACCGTCTTATAATTTGAATCACATGAAATTGCTGCTTGATTGGATTTCACAGCAACATTAACTAAACATTTCCCGTTTACACTTAGTTAGCCTACATCCTTATACGAAGGTCAACATTTGAATAGCCTACTTACTAGCTAGTTAAGTTACTTTCAGCTATGTTCAGTGGTTGGGGTCTGACTGGGTAACAGAGGGAACATCCAATCGTCTGAGATTGCAAGGCAAGCTTGTCTTGTGGAAATGTTTAATATTCAGATCATGTACTATCCAGTGGCTGCTTTGGTGGACGTTGGATACGTCAATTCAATTTGCTCTGAATGCCAGTGTGCATTTGAGGCCTAATTATTTTGGATGGTTTCAAGTTATTTCCACAGCAAATGATTGTGAAGAGGAATTACGGATATAATTTCATGTAAACGTTTCCTCTTTGGTTGGAACTGGATGGAGCAGACATCCTTTCTACATGGAGATGAACACGGCTATATTATTCTGACTGTAAATATGTTAGGAAATTGTCAGCATGGTAATAACATTTGCTATAATTTTCACAAGGCTTTGAAGACCTAACAATGTGCTCTGCCACACTGCATTTTTCAATTTGTAAAAAAAAGACTTCATTTTAGTTTGAAGTTAGTTGAGCCAATTATTCTGTGTTATTGTGTGAGGAGTTGAGATATAGTAGCTGTTTGGTTGTGATTTAGGCTACTGACAGACCTTCCCAAAATGAAAATGTTCCCTAATTGCAACCTTACCAAACTTAACTTTGCATTCTTAGAAGTATCAATTTTACAAAGATAGTTTCTTTGTTAGGTGCTCCTTGGCTTTTTGTTGACTTTTAAGCACCTGCTGTTTAACAGATTTCCAAGACTGGGCTAACTGAGTCTTCCAACTAGGGTTTATGTCAAAGATCTATGCTCTCAGGGATGGCACGACTGTTGGGTATAGGCTACAATGGAAATGTTAGAATCTACTGACAAGTCTTCACCATTTAAACTAACGTCTCAGACTCCTTAAGAAATTCACTGCTTTTGTGTTTTTCGTTGCATCGTATTCCTCCTTGCTATTGCACTGTAGCTAGGTATGGCGCGAACAGAAACACATCAAATACTTTTCTTGTTTGTTTGGGAAATGGGCCTTGAAATGAATCCTTGGTTTGAACACATGATTGAATCATGTTCAGGAAATTGGAACATAATAGAATCTAGGCCACAGTGAGTAGCGAGCTCACTTTGATGCACACTGTCGCACAAATAGCTTTTTTGCCTGTGTAGATTATTGCAAGGTGTATGTATTGGCGGAATTAAATATAAACACTTTTGTGTAAACATGGCAGGTGTGTTACTTGTTTGTGATGTTACATAATAAGCAGAGGGAAAGTGAATTGGATGATTGAGCCTAGCAGTCCATTTTGTAGGCCTGTTTTTCTTTCTTTTTTTTGGACTTCACCAGCCTCTTCTAATATAGGCCATCCCCTGCCAGTTTGCCAGCTTGGCCGTGTCTCTCTTAAGGAGGCAGCTATAGAAAGTGTGACTGTACAGTGTTTTCTATTCAGACTGCTCTGAGTCAGGGGCTCCTAGCGGAAGGAAGGAGAGAGCCTCATGCAAGGAGGGAGTGTACAGGGAGAGTGCAGACCATAGAATTGTCTCTGGTAGTGGTTTGATTGGGATCTCTGATCTAACCTACATCTGCATGTCTCAGAGTTATGGAATAAGTCATCAGATCAGACTCTGGTTTTAGGTGAAACGAGGATGACTAACTAGTTCAGAGTATTAAGCTACAGCTGTCATGGTTTACAGCTTCAGAAAGGTTGGGTAGTGAACCTAAACACCATAGAGACATCTACTGGTCAAACAAATGGTTAAATTATCTCACGTTGAAAAGTAGATGACTGATTACTCAGCCAAAGAGGGATTTTACGAACTTGTGAATTGTACAATTGCTCCAAATTAGGCAACATCAGCAATTGAGAAATGTGTAGCTGACCTTGCAGCAGTAAATAAAATAAAAAATAAGCCATGCATTTGAGATGGTGTGTGTGCCTGCCTGCATCCAGCATTGCAGATTATATGCAGGATAGTGCCGAGCAAAGGAACCCTGTGGATGGGGCTTAATGGAACATTCCCTCTCACCCAGCTGGTGAGCTAGTCATAACAATCTCCTTCTACAGCAAAAACGGCAGTGCTTTCTGTTGTCAATGGTCTACCTGTTTCTGTAGAGAGATCCATCTCTTTAAAATTTAGAAAGTATGTAAATGGGGCATAACTGACATTAAAAGTCTGAAATATAGAGCCTCCTGAGTGGTGCAGCGGTCTAAGGCACTGCATTGCAAGTGCTTGAACGCGGGTCACTACAGACCCGCGTTCGTTCCCAGGCTGTGTCGCAACTGGCCGTGAACGGGAGTCCCATAAGGCGGCGCACAATTGTCCCAGCGTTGTTAGGGGAGGGTTTGGCCGGGTGTGCTTTACTTGGCTCATCTCGCTCTAGTGACCCCTTGTGGCAGCCCAGGTGCCTGCAGGCTGCCTTCGAATGTCAGTTGAGCAGTGTTTCCTCCGACACATTTGTGCGGCTGGCTTCCGGGTTAAGAAGCGCGGTTTGGCGGGTCATGTTTCGGAGGATGCATGACTTGACCTTCACCTCTCCCGAGCCCGTTGGAGTTGCAGCGATGAGACAAGATCGCAATTGGATATCACGAAAAGGGGAGTAAAATTAAAGACCCAGTCCATTACACTTCATTGTTGTGATGCAAAATTTCAAGCAAAATGCATAGTTTTGCAGCGATGAGACAAGATTGAAATTGGGAGGAAAAGGGGGGCGAAAAAAATATCTGAAATATTGAATGAATAGGCCTAAAAACGTAACTTTTCATTTCCCACTCAAACGATCGACTGAGTCGCTATGAGTGAAGGCTCCCTTGGAAAACACTTGGCCCTAACTTTAGACGATTTGCTGACTTTGCATCTAAGTTGAGGTTCTGCAATCAATCACGTCTGATCTCGAAAGCAATGTGATGACAGGGTTTGGCCTCTGAGCAGCGTTAGCCAGGCCGGCGGAGCAGAGTGTACAGACCAGAGATCCTGACCCTCCCTTCTCTCTTTTAGTTTCTTTACAGAGGCTGAATGATGTTGGCATGTGTTTTTAAAGGGGAGAGAAAATGCTTAGATCCATTTGTATGGTAAGCCTTATCAGTTGCCTGTGGGGTTTGATGAAGGCAGAATGACTATTGTAGTGTCAGATAGACCAAAGGGGAATCAAAGCTGTGCTTGTTTGTGGTGCTGAACTTTCTCATCCCCTTTTAATTGGCTTTTCCGAAAGGTACTGTAAGGGCAGGCTTTTAAAGATCCCTCTGAATAGGGTTGCACATTTTGGAGAATATTCAGAGGTGGAAACTTTCCGTGGGAATATATGGGGAATTAACGGGAATATATGGGAATTAACGGAAATATATGCAAATTAATATTAATACCATTTTAAATGTAGATGTTTTGGAGACAGAAACAATAACCTTTTACCTTATCATAAGTAGACATTGCAAATGATTAAATCCTTCCAATAGAAATAAAAAACACAAGTTAGTTACCAATTGAACTTTAAATTAGTTGACTCTTCACATGGGATGATTTCACTGAACACCAAAAGAAAGGGAATATTGAATGATCCCCAATGATCCATCGCATCTCCCAAAAACGTTTTCAACATACATCTGTAAAATGATAGTCTAGAAACTAAAGATTTGGTTGTCTTCCTTTCAGGCTTCCATGTCTTCTCCCTGGACCTACTCAATGTCCACCTCTTCAACATCAGACTGAGGCCTCATCTTCACTATCACTTTCCAACCTTGTTGAGGATGGCTCGTCAGGCTCAAATATGTCCGGATGGCCACCAATTTTTCAACTCTTGTATTGGTCAGCCTGTTGCGTGCTTTGGTGTGTGTGTTCCCAAATAAGGACCAGTTGCACTTTGAGGCGGCTGATGTTGGTGGGATTTGGAGGATGATGGAGGAAAGAGCCTCAGATCCACTAAGTCCCTTACACCAGGTGGCTGATGAGATGTTTGCACGAGTGCCATATTGCATCTCCATCCCAAAGCCCTTGCTTGGAAGTGTATTTCGCTAGACTGCCAAGAACCTTGCCCTCATCCAGGCCAAGTTGGTGTGACACGGTAGTGATGACACCATAGGCCTTATTGATCTCTGCACCAGACAGGACGCTCTTGCCAGCATACTTGGGGTCCAACATGTACGCTGCGGCGTGTATGGGCTTCAGGCAGGAGTCTTCACGCTTTTTCATGTATTTCAGAACTGCAGTTTCCTCTGTGTCAACAGTGAAGTGGGCAGGGCAGTATGGATTTCTTCTCTTACATCTGCAAACAGAGTCTGAACATCAGACAGGATGGCATTGTCTCCCTCAATCTGTGAAATGGCTACTGATATAGGTTTCAGGAGTTTCAGGCTGCTTACCCCTCTCAGCAGACTGTGATATGGCCATTTCTTGGAGAGACTCCTTCCCCTCCAGGAGACTGTCAAACATGATGACAACACCACCCCAACGGGTGTTGCTGGGCAGCTTCAATGTGGTGCTCTTATTCTCACTTTGCTTGGTGAGGTAGATTGCTACTATAACTTGATGACCCTAAACATACCTAACCATTTCCTTGGCTCTCTTGTAGAGTGTATCCATTGTTTTCAGTGCCATGATGTCCTTGAGGAGCGGATTCAATGCATGAGCAGCACAGCCAATGGGTGTGATGTGAGGGTAGGACTCCTCCACTTTAGACCAAGCAGCCTTCATGTTTGCAGCATTGTCTGTCACCAGTGCAAATACCTTCTGTGGTCCAAGGTCATTGAATGTTTTAAGCTCATCTCCAATGTAGAGACTGGTGTTTTCTGTTGTCCTTTGTCTGTGCTCCTGTAGAATACTGGTTGAGGGGTGGAGATGATGTAGTTAATTATTCCTTTGCCCACGAGCATTCGACCACCCATCATAGATGATTGCAATACAGTCTGCTTTCTCTGCCTTGCTTGACCTTCACTTGAACTCTGCATCCAGCAACTTAGTAAGGAAAGCATGTCTGGTGGAGGGGTGTATGCTGGGTGAAGAACATTCAGAAATATCTTCCAATACACATTGATTGTGAGCATCAGAGGTGAACCAGTTGCATAACCAGCTCGAGCAAGACATTCATCAGCATTTTTCTGACTACGTTCCTCTATAGCTGTTGCTATCGATAAGGTGTCTGACCTCGAATAGAAGTAGAGGGTATTTTGTCAGAGGTTGCTTGTTGTGAGCGCTGAGGGAACGTTATGCACTTGCCAGAATTCTGCATCTTTGTTGCAGTCTTCACATGATTTGGCACAATATTTGAGAATGTACACATCTTTATTAGCTGCATGAAATGTCTCCACACATCAGATAGTGCCTGTAGCATTTTCCTTTTAACTTCTTTGGGGTAACCCCCCTTCTCAATTTCTGCCTAAAGACATACCCTAATCTAACTGCTGTAGCTCAGGCCCAGAAGCAAGGATATGCATATTCTTGGTATCATTTGAAAGGGAAACACTCTGAATTTTTGTGGAAATGTGAATTGAATGTAGTAGAATATAACACAATAGATCGGTAGAAGAAATACCAAGGAAATAAACATACGTTTTCTGTTTTTTATTGTTGCCTGCATCATCTTTCAAATGACCAAGAACAGCCAAAATACAGATAGGATGATTTGAATGAAGAACATAAGATGGCAACAATAGCTGAGCACAAGTTTTAGACAGATAACATCAAAAAATAAGCGAGCTACATGAACATTGAGCATGAAGTCACCCAGGTGTCCCACACAAATGTACCCAAATGTGGCCGAATTGGTACAAGTGATACATTTTGAAGGAAAGAACTATATACAAAATACATAAATGCTATTCTAACCCCCCCCCCCCCAAAACAAAAAAAAAATATATACTATATAATGAAAAAAAATAAACAAACAAATAACAAAGGGTAACTTATTTACACATTTTTCTATTTACAATATTGCTATATTTTATAGCAGTCTCTTTCTGCTGTAAAGCAGAGGCTTACTGAACAGGTGTGGCAGGTGATGGGGCATTTCCCTGTGACCAAAGGGCACAACGTCGCTCCCCACTGTGCCCTTTTTGCCCTGAGGCACATTCATGCCTGCAGAGAGGAATCTGGGCAGGTGAATACCACTGGGTTGACGGAGCAGAAGGTGCTGCAGTGGCTTGCTGTAGCTAGCAAGCTCCTGGATGAGCAGCTCCCTGAAGGTTAGCTGTGAGATGGGGGGGCTGTCTCTATCAATTTCCTCTATAATTTGGGTTAAATCTGTATACCTAGACTTTGTTTTAGCTTTTCCTGATTTATTAGCCATAATTTAAATATATAAACTTGTTGAAAATGCTATTGAATATGTACTGCTATACGTAACACTCGTGGCTCCGTCAAGTAGGATTTGCAATGGCGAATGAACCCTCTTTTACGCCAGAGTTTACTTGGCAATTTCCACCAGAGGAAGATCTTCAATGGTAAGCGATTTATTTTATTGTTATTTCTGACTTTCGTGACGCTAATGCTTGGTTGGAAAATGCTAGTAATACTTGTGTGTGGGGCGCCGTCCTCAGAAAATTGCATGTTTGCTTTTGCAGTAAACCTTTTTTAAATCTGACACAGCGGCTGGATTAATAAGACGTTCATCTTTTAAATGATGTATGATACATGTATTTACAAGAATGTTTAATACAACGAATGTGTATTTAAAATGTTAGCTCTCTGCAGTTTCACCAGATGTTGGCCTGGTGGGACGTTAGCATCTTACCTACCCTGGAGAAGTTAAGATTTTTTTTAAATAACATACAATGATAAAGACCTAAATAGTTAAGCAGATTAAACAACTCCTTTGTAAGGTAAATGTTTTAACATGTATGGAAACAGGTGAATTAACACTCTTTTAGCAGGCTCAAGCAAGCTAAAACCCACGTGAATAGCAAAAACTAACTAGCAGAAATTGAGTTAGAATGATTTAAACACACTTTGCTATAGGCTTCTATTTAGTAGTTAACAAAAAATCATGTATGTCATATAAAATATATTCACCCCACCCAATATTGTAATCAAAACTTACCAGAAAGCATGTAGTCCTTTGCTCAGACAGTGTAGTAGTGTGTGCTCAATAGCATCTCATTAGTGTGCAAGATCTTGAGAATCATGTGATGTGATGGAAGAATGCACTGTGCATGCAGAGGGTTGCAATTCCATTGAATTGGGGATAGTTTAGCCAAAATATGCTACAAGACCTAGAATTGCCTTGTGTATCCCACAAAGGTTCACTGTTTATAATAGAGGTCGACCGATTTAATCGGAATGGCTTATTAATTATGGCTGATTTATTTAGGGACGATTTCAAGTTTTCATAACAATCGGTAATTGGCATTTTTGGACACCAATTATGGCTGATTACATTTCACTCCACGAGGAGACTGCATGGCAGGCTGACTACCTGTTACGCAAGTGCAGCAAGGAGCCAAGATAATTTGCCAGCTAGCATTAAACTTATCATATAAATWAAACAATCTTAACATAATCACTAGTTAACTACACATGGTTGGTGATATTACTAGTTTATTTAGTTAGTAGTCTGCGTTGCATGTAATCAATGCGGTGCCTGTTAATTTATCATCGAATCACAGCCTACTTCACCAAACGGGTGATGATTTAACAAGCGCATTCGTGAAAAAAGCACTGTCGTTGCACCAATGTGTACCTAAACATCAATGCCTTTCTTAAAATCAATACACAAGTATATATTGTTAAACCTGCATATTTAGTTAATATTGCCTGCTAACATCAATTTCTTTTAACTAGGGAAATTGTGCCACTTCTCTTGCGTTCTGTGCAAGCAGAGTCAGGGTATATGCAGCAGTTTGGGCTGCATGGCTTGTTGCGAATTGTGTGAAGACCATTTCTTCCTTACAAAGACCGTAATTTATTTGCCAGAATTTTACATAATTATGACATAACATTGAAGGTTGTGCAATGTAACAGCAATATTTAGACTTAGGGATGCCACCCGTTAGATAGAATACGTAACGGTTCTGTATTTCACTAAAAGAATAAACGTTTTGTTTTTGAAATGATAGTTTCTGGATTTGACCACATTAATGACCTAAGGCTCGTATTTCTGTGTGTTGTTATATTATAATTAAGTCTATGACTTGATAGAGCAGTCTGACTGAGCGGTGGTAGGCAGCAGCAGGCTCGTAAGCATTCATTCTAACAGCACTTTCCTGCATTTGCCAGCAGCTCTTCGCTGTGCTTCAAGCATTGCGCTGTTTATGACTTCAAGCCTATCAACTCCCGAGATTAGGCTGGCAATACTATAGTGCCTATACGAACATCCAATAGTCAAAGGTATATGAAATACAAATGGTATAGAGAAATAGTCCTATAATAACTACAACCTAAAACTTCTTACCTGGGAATATTGACGACTCATGTTAAAAGGAATCACCAGCTTTCATATGTTCTCATGTTCTGAGCAAGGAACTTAAACGTTTGTCTTTTTACATGGCAAATATTGCACTTTTACTTTCTTCTCCAACACTTTGTTTTTGCATTATTTAAACTAAATTGAACATGTTTCATTATTTATTTGAGACTAAATAGATTTTATTGATGTATTATATTAAGTTAAAATAAGTGTTAATTCAGTATTGTTGTAATTGTCATTATTATTTTATATATATAGATATATATATATATACACACACACACACACACACACAAACAAGCATCGGCCGATTTTAATCGGTATCGGATTTTTTTGGTCCTCCAATAATCGGTATCGGCGTTGAAAAATCATAATCGGTCGACCTCTAGTTTATAAGCAAACTTTTTAAAATGAATTTAAGATACATTCCCAGGCTTAACTTCCCATGGAAAAATTGTGGAAATTTACCGGAAAGTTTCCGACCCTTTGCAATCCTACCTGTGAATAAGTTCACGCAGAACACAACTGAATGGAGAAAATGAGACCTATAGGAACAGTACAACCAGGCAATAACAGCTGTCAGTTGTAAATAGGAATTTTCCTGTTTAGGCAATATAAATGCTCATTTCCATTCAAATTCTCTTGCGAAAAATGGTCTGGTATAGTCCTGATGAGCTGACGTCACAGCCTATGTTTGCTTGGCATTAGGATTCCAGGCGATTGGCCGACCCTGGACTGCCCGTCTCTCAGCGTTACAGAATTGGGGTTGGCTGGGTCAGCACAGTGGAGGCTCTAATTCCCACCCCCAGGGCACCTAATTAAAACTTACAACCTAGACAAACGACCTTTGACTCTGTCTGCCATCTCATGAGAACTGCTATTCTGAAAACTCCATGACATGCGAAGAGATCAGTGGGAGATCAACATACCCTCTTAGCAAATAATTATGGCAGTGTCTGTATCGAAATACTACTTCATGCTAGAGTCTTCTGTATCAAAGCCTGTTTTTAGATTCTGCTTGTTCATTTAGTCAGGCCTCCCACTAGATTGCTAGTTCATAACTGCTCTGATAAAGGCAAAAAAACAAACGTCTCTATCCTGGGAATGCAAAATGTTTTAGCACTCAGTTTTGCCCCAGTCGTTTTGTTTTGTCATTGTTACGTTCGCCCACTTCATGGAACATTGCATTGAAATATTGTTAGTTAAATCTCTCTTTTGCGCTCAATATTTTGTAAAACCCAACACAATGGGTGCAGAGAATTTCTTTGTTATTATACAGTATTGAAAAATGGACTCGCCCGCACAAGCTTGAGGTCTTTTGTGGAGACAAATAACACTTGATGAGTTTTTTTTATTTTTTTATTATATCAGGTTTTTACAGTGGTTCTCTTTCTTTGCAGTGGCTGACTAACATGGCTGACTAACTACCTGCCACAGACTCTCTTCATGGATAACAGAGGAAGACGACAAAGGAAACACAAAATAAAACCTTATTAATTATCAACAAAGACAAACATCCAGAGGAACCAACCCACCACTATCGTTCCATCACTCTGACTTCCAGTGCATGTGGTCCTGAAGTCGTCCTAAGGAGGAGGCGGGGAACACATAGGCCTACCACTATGCACTGTAAACAGAGCGGTTGGGACTGTGGAGGTGTGGGGAGAACCAGACCTCCCCCAGGCAGGACTATCCCCCTAGTGCTGGGGCTACTGGTGGCCTTGGTCCAGGGCAGTGTGCCTAGGAGACAACTGGTGGAGGGCCTGGGGGAGATGTTGTCGGTGGACCTGGAAGCCTCCATGCACTCCTCTGTCCTCTCTGACCTGCAGACTGCAGCCTCTGTAGCCACAGAGGGACCTCCCACGGGTATCCCAGAGTTCCTGGCTGCGGTCACAGAGGTGGCCCCTGCAGGAATCCCTGACTCTTCAGCGGTGGTGGGCCAGGGTTTCCAGTTGAGGATTCCGCCCAGGGCGAAGAATGGCAGTTGCAATGTTAAGGTAAGCATTGTCATGACTAGGATGTTACTCCTGATTGAATATAGTGACCCACCCCACATACTGGTGGTGGATCTAATGGTGATAATCAAACCACTGCTGTAATGTCCATATGAACACTGATAGTAATAATTAGGGCTGAACCCAATTAGTCGACTGGTCGATTGTTTGGTCGTTAAGCTGTCGGTCGACCAAGATTGTTTTAGTCGAGCAGTAACACAGATATATATTTGGCCCATCTCAGTGAACTAATCCATTGCGGAGGCCTAGACTAAAAGCTAATTTATGCTTGATCCAGAAATGTGGTAAGGAGGCTCCATGTGGAGAGTGGGGACAATGTGGTAGGAGGCTCCCAAATGTCGTAACAATGCAGAAGGCTCTGTATAGCTCAATGCATTTGAAAAATCTTTCCATCTCTCTCCCTTTTGATAACCACTCAGCGTGGAATGGAAAACTGTCATGCTGTCTGATCCAATGGAGGAGCTCAAGCAGTAGAACATTTGATGTGCTGGTCAACGGCTCCAGTGAGTTCTTGCCCAAGTCAAGCACTGCTTCTTATCCCTTGCACAAATAGCCTACAGTTTTCTGTCCTGAGCTCACTGGCGGGGAAACTGAGGGCCAAGAATATTTTATGCAATGTTGCAAAGTGCAAGCATCGGGCTGGACCCAAGTTAATAGTTGATACAGTGCTTCATGTTCGTTGCAGACTGKCTCGTCATAGCCCACATTAGGAAACCTGGTTATCGGTTTTGATTGAACAGGGCTCTCTAGAACGGACCTTTTAGTGTATTGTTGTATTTCAATGAAAAGGAAATGTATGATGTCCTGAATGCGATCGTGCCATTGAATACATGTATGCAATTTAACTTTGATGTTAAGCTGCTCAGATGTTTGACTTCCTTTATATGATGTAATATGCCAGTTTATATGTAGGGTTGCAAAATTACTGAAACTTTCAATAAATGAGGAAATCTAGAATCCTCCAACCAGGATTTCTGGAAAAGCAAAAAAAAAATAGGGAATTTATTGAAAGTTCCTGTAATTCTGCAACCCAAGTTATACTGAGTGAACAAAATATTAGGAACACCTGCTCTTTCCATGACCTAGACAGACCAGATGAATCCAGGTGAAGGCTATGAACCCTTATTGATGTCACTTGTTAAATTCACTTCAATCATTGTAGATGACAGATTAAAGAAGGATTTTTAAGCTTTGAGACATGGATTGTGTATGTGAGCCATTCAGAGGGTGAATGGGCAAGACAAAATATTTAAGTGCCTTTGCACAGGGTATGGCAAGTGCTAGGCGCATCAGTTTGAGTGGTTCAAGAACTGTAACCCTGCTAGGTTTTTCATGCGCAGTTTCCTGTGTGTATCAAGAATGGTCCACCACCCAAAAGACATCCAGCCAACTTGACACAACTGTGGGAAGCATTGGAGTCAACATGGGCCAGCATCCTTGTGGAACACTTTCAACACCTTGTAGAGTCCATGCCCCAATGAATTAAGGCTGTTCAAAAGGGGGTGCTACTCCATATTAGGAAGGTGTTCTTAAAGTTTTGTACACTCTGTGTATAACATTCAACATGTCACTCTGTATGCTCCTCTACCTCATTTCTGTAATCCTTTGTGCCCAGCGGCTTGATCACAATAGTGCCTTTTTCAGTCTTCCTGTCCATGTTGAAATAGCAATGTGAGGAGGTTACCTTGCACATAAGACATCTCTCAAATTCTCTTTGGATTTTGGGAACAGTTATTAAAGCTGAACAGAAAATTGCCTTCAATCTGTGTGGATGGAGAATGGAGGAAACAAAGCCTTTTTGGGCAGCATTGTAGTCCTGCCCAATAGGCTTAACTTTACATAACCCCAACCCTTTCATTCTCTTCTATTTCCGATTCAGTTTTTCCTCCGCAAGCTCGTATGGACATTTTTAACCCTTCTGCAATGATTTCTATTGGATATTAAACGTACTCTAGGCTAGATCATTCTGTGGCAGAAATTTGTTTTAGCCTTTACGTTCTTAACTAGCCAAATATTTACATATTTGCAATGCTATGTATGGAATGGATATGCATAATATTCATGCCTCTCAGTACATTATCTCTCACTGTATCAATGCTGATTTTTATTTGACTGTTGTGCAATTTGTTCCTTGAGGAGTTTGAATTGGAAGATATTATTTTTGGCTCCTTGTATTATTGGGAATAATATCCTGACAAATCGTAATGTCTCAAAATGAAGGGGAGATGACTCAGGCGGCTGTCATTTTGTGAATAGGGGCTCACTGGGAGCAGAGCTTCCTGCTCACGTCGGTAGAGACCGCAGTACAGATGGACGAAATGAGTCAATGAAAAATGTGAGACTGAGTTTTCCACATCAGGATCAGCCTCTTGTGTGAAACACCCTGTCCTTTCAGAGTTTTTTGATCTATGAGCCCTATCTCTAAACCTTTCTTTTTCTCTCCTATTGCAGTTAACCGAGGTGGGAAAGGAACACTTACCCTCCTGGCTGTACTGGGCCACAGGGAGCTGCATCCTACGAGGCCTGGCCCTGGAGCAGGACAGAGGTGTCCACCATATCTCCCTCTCTGGCTCTGAGATGATAAACAGTGGCCATGGCCTAAAAGTCTTCTCTATTGAGGTGCACCCAGAGGAGTGGGCTGACGGTGAGCCGGCCCTGTTGGCTCTCCAGGCTGAAGCCAACAACCTCCAGCCATTCACCTGCGGCAGCGAGGAGCCCGTCACTGTTCTCACCATCATCCTGGATGCCGACCTCACCAAGATGAACGCTCATCAGAGGGTAGGCCTGCTGGCCAGCATGAAGAAGTTTTCCGGTGTCCCCCTGGAGCACATGAGGGTGGTCCCTGTCATCAACAACCGCCTGTTCGACATGTCCGCCTTCATGGCTGGGCCCGGAAATGCCAAGAAGGTGGTGGAGAATGGGGCCCTGTTGTCATGGAAGCTGGGCTGCGCCCTGGACCAGTCTAACATTCCGAACATCAACAGCGTCCAATCGCCTGCCAAGGATGGGTCCATGTCGTCCAAGCTAGGCTACCCAGTGGTAGGCTGGCACATCGTCAACAAGAAACCCCACTTGGTGAAACGGGTCAGGAGGCAGCTGGGAAACACCCCCACCCCTGTACCCTCCCTGCTCCCCCCAACCACTTACCCTGAGCCCCCTACTCGCATTGTTCCCACCCCCACATCCCCTTCCATCTCCCCAGCCACTGACAGCTCTGCTCCCCCTGTCCGTGGACCCTTGCCCCTGCCGGTGAAGCCCACTAACAGGCTGAGAGATCAGATAGCCCACACTCCTACTATAGGGGCTCCTCAGCCTACTAGGGTCCTGGGCACCACCAGTACCATCCCCATCCAGCCTACTATGACCCGGCCCGCTATTCCAGAGGCTACTGCTCTTCCCACCCCACCAAGCACCACTAGAAGGCCAAAGACCTCCACCACCAAGAAAACCAAGAAGGCAAAAACCTCCACTCCAGTGCCCAGAGAACCTAAGACCACCACGGCTAAGCCACCCAGACGCACCACCCCTCTATCTCCTGTTCCTGACTACAACAATGAGAAGCCCCAGCTACGCAACCCCATCGACGAGGTGAATGCCTGGGTCGGGACCTACTTTGAGGTGAAGATTCCTCCAGATACCTTCTTCGACAAAGAGGACGGCACCACGGACAAGCTGCGTCTGACTTTGAGGAAGAACCACAACGAAGTGGTGAGCGAGACCTCTTGGATCCAGTTTAACAGCACCATCCAGCTCCTGTACGGTCTCCCAGAGAAAGAACACGCAGGCAAACACGAGTACTTTATGCTGGCCACCGACAAGGCAGGCATGAGCACCATAGATGCCTTTGAGGTCCATGTCAACCGTTGGCCGGCCACCGATAAGCCCTCCGTTGTTTTTGCCGCCCGTTTCCATGGTGAACCCAAGACATTGGCCAACAACGTCCACAAAAAGATCCTCCTGACTAAGAAGCTGGCGTATGCACTGGGTGACCGGAACACCAGCACAGTGACCCTGCGGAGTATCACCAAGGGCTCCATTGTGGTGGAGTGGACCAACAACAGCCTCCAGCAGAGCCCCTGTCCCAAGGACCAGATCACCGTCCTCAGCAGAAAGATCTCCGACCCCCAGGGCAGGCCCACTCTGGCCTTCTCCAATGCCATGGAGCCAGACTTCAAACCCATCAACATCTCCGTCCGCGGCACCAACAAATGCCAGACCTACATGTTCGTGCCCCCAGGAGAGGTGACCATCCCTGTTCCCCCTCCAGCCACTCCTTCCCCTGGCACTGGTCGTAGCACCAGTGACGATGTTTACCTGCACACAGTTATCCCAGCTGTGGTGGTGGCGGCGCTACTGCTGATTGCCGGCGTCATCGCCATGGTCTGCTACCGCAAGAAGCGCAAGGGCAAGATGAGCATTGAGGAGCAGGCCACCTTCATCAAGAAAGGCGTGCCCATCATCTTTGCAGATGAGCTGGACGACTCCAAGTCTCCCCCATCCTCCAGTATCCCCCTCATCCTGCATGAGGAGAAGCCACCCCTGCCCCCCCCAGAGTACCCCAACATGGCTGGCCCTCACAGCACCCTGCTCAACCAGGATCTCCTGATGGAGGAGTACTCCATCTACCATGATGATGACCCCAACGCACCCCCCTATCAGCCCCCGCCACCCTTCACCGTCCCCATCGAGGGGAAAGGGTCCCGCCCCAAGAACATGACATCCTACAGGTCACCACCTCCCTACGTGCCTCCCTAACGCTTACAGGAGCCTTGGGTTTGGGATGGAGGAAGAGGGGGAGCTGTGGTGACCTTTCTTTGAAGACAATTTCCGTAGGGATTTTACACACACTGTACAGTGGGATGGCTTTGACATAGCCAGAGTAGACGACCACGTCTGTGTAAGTGACCACTATGGATAACGTACTGTATAAGTCTAACACTGGCACAGGAAAACTGGACAGAGACCGTTTGTAAACGCCAGCTCTCGTTTCTTTTGTTGTCCTTCATAGTTATGCTTTCGACTCTTGCGTAATCTTTTTTTAAATTTTTTATCTGTTCTTGCCAAGAATAATAATTTTTATCTTTGAAGATGTACTGTTTCTATTGTATAGAAAATAATGCAAAAGCGAGAGACTGTAGGCTGCAAAGGCCTTGGAGCAAATGTCACCATGACAACAGACTTGTAGGCTCTCAATCACAAAGTTCATCTTTATACCAATTACAGTATATCACTTATCGGTCTTTGGGTTAGCTCTACTAAGATTTTGCTCCTGTTATTTTTAGAAGGTCGTCTAAGACAAAGTCAAACTAAAAACATGAAACCATCGTTTATTTACATCATAACCTTACATTTTATATTCTCCTCTTAATGTTACCCCTTTCTTTCTTTTACGTTATATCCCCTCTTAAAAATAACAGGTGTAAAACTTTCACTGGTGCAGACGCCTAATAAAACTAGCCCTTTGTGTCCGGCAGAACTGAACATTCTAACTGGTAGCCTAAAAAGGACACTTTTTTTTTTTAATGCATAATGAGACTGAAATATCCTCTGCTATACAGGTACTGTACTTGATCAACAAGTAAATCATAGACTGATAGTGAGTGACCACACTTGTTAATGTAAGGGGATTACAAAACAGGAGTAATAACGACGTCAATATACATCGGTGTATTAACTTGCCGCTGATCTTGCCCCTGAAACAGAGAGATCGCTATACAGTGCCTTTTGAAAGTATTCACACCCCTTGACTTTTTACAGCTTGAATTTAAAATGGATTAAATKTAGTTTGTCACTGGCTTACCCACACTAGCCTATAATGTCAAAGTGGAATTATGCTTTTTCAAATGTTTTACAAATTAATTAATGAAAAGCTGAAATGTCTTGTTTAAGTATTCAACCCCTTTGTTATGGCAACCCTAAATACGCTCAGGAGTAAAAATGTGCAGTACAGTGAAACTGCAAAAAATGTGGCAAAGAAATTTGACCATGTCCTGAGTACAAGGCTCTTAGACTTATCCAGAAAGACTCACAGCTGTAATTACTGACAAAAGTGATTCTAATATGTATTGACTCAGGGGTATGAATTCTTATGTTACATTTAAGAAATTAGCAAACATCTCTAAAAACATGTTTTTACTTTTGTCATTATAGGGTATTGTGTGTAGATGGGTGAAGGGGAAGAGAAAAAAAAAATCTATTTTTAAATTGTAACACAAAATGTGCACTAATGGTATGAATACTTTCTGAAGGCACTGTACTATTCCAGGGTTGCCAAGGTAGTGATAAAGCAAAGCATTCCTGTTTTCTTTTTCATCATAATGCTGGGTCAATGAGATGCTGTAACTAGGCAGCAGAGTGAACTGATGGAAGTAAATAATTAGGCTACTAGATTGATCAATTGTTTTAGTATTGATGTAAGTTTTGGGGTTCAGGTCTCCCTTGGACCAGGTCTGTTGCAGAAGAGATTTTATCACAATGAGAAAATAACCTTAACTTTTAAATAAATGAAATAAGAAAAGTGAGGGGGAACGTACAGTTCTGCAATATCCGTGCTCTCTGCCTCTATGCTGCTGCACTGTATCGTTAGTCTCTCAGTCATCATCAGTTGTGAGACAAGTGTATGTACATAATGGTGTGCCTGTGAAACTGAAGATCTCATAACGTTAATGTGTTTTATCAGTAGAGTTATGCTAGTGGGAGGGAAATTTTATTCTCAATTTTTTGTCTAGATTTATGATCACGATGTCATAAATTTAAATCATAGTTTGAAGGGGGCAAAAAAAGTTGACTTTCCCATCAGTGAAAATATTGCATCCTGTAAAGAATACGATGTGGGAGGAAGACAAGTGAATAATGTACGTTTCATATCTGATATCACCATAAGGAAAAATGGTTGAGAAAAAAAATCTAATGTTTTTACTGAATTTTTGATACGGTCTCAAATTGTTTTATGAAAATATATTAATAAAGATGTACTACTATTTGTAAAGCCTCAAAGACCCTGTATTTTCCCTTTGGTCACTTGTTCCTCTGTGAAAAATGAATTGGATCACTATTGGATGTGATTTAATCACGTTACCATTTTCTTCTATTTCACGCTTTGTAAACATTTTTTCACACTTCCATGAGATTGGGTTATTAGCTCTGGTTAATGTCTAGAAGATTAATATATATTACAGTATGTGTAGTTAAGACATTTTACATTGTTTCAGAATGTCAGTCACAATCATGATTGGGATCCATATCTGATGAGAATCTCTTGCGGTTGAATGAATCAGCAACACATTTCTCGCTCCACAAACTAGCTATCAGTATTTTAAATCATGTCTCATATTACTTTTCATAATCCTAAACATATGTGTAGCTACACGTACCATCTGCTCGTTTTTGATTAAACTGGGTACCAGTCTTTTTAGCTAGTGTTTCACTCCTTGCCACTCCTGTCTTTGGCAAATGACAGGAGTGGAATGATATCTAAAAAGACTGGTACCCAGGATAGTTGTCATGGGCCTAATGCTGCACAACCTCTTAATAGTTTAATGTTCACATGAACAGTTTACAAATATGTATAATGAATGAAAATCTGAATCATTTAATCATCACACATTGAACAAAGATGTGGAGCTACTGTAAACCAGAGGAGCTGTAGCACTTAAAGCCCATATTAAGCTTGCCCTACTTTGGCGGTTTAATTAAACCTGCAGGTCTTCTGTACCTTTAGCACTAAATGTTGTCCTCTTGTGAGAAACCACAAATGGAGTGACCCTGCGGACAGATACTCTGCATTATTCATGACGATGGATTGGAAAGGTCTTTGTATTTGACAAACGCCACTGTTTAAGTGCAAGTCCAATGAGTGATAGATTAGGGCCAGTCAGGGCCGGCTCTAGCCTTTTGAGGGCTCTAAGCGAGATTTGGTTGGTTGGTCCCCACGCCAAGCAGGCCTAGAAAATGTTAGACCCCCCTCTTAAGGGTGGAGATATTTTTTTTTCTCACAATCTGTAATTCCTGATTGTTTGACCCTAGAAAATCCGGACGGCCGATTCTCACACCTGTATTTTACCCATGATTGTCTTTATTTTGACGATCACATTCCTGATTATACTGTATGTCTGACTACTGTAGGCTTACTATAAAAACAATATGGGGGAACCCAGTTCCTAGCTGGCTACTGCGAATGGGTTTCCACATACAAGCTCCACACATTTGTAGAAGAAACTACTGTATATTTATGTAATATAAATCTATTTAAATCCAATGTAAAGAGAAGAGCCAGAAATATAGCCCTATATTCAGTATGTTTGTTCTAACAGCAGTTTTCCTACTATGTTTTCAGGTGGGAGCCTTCTCTTCCAGTGCTCTTAGCTCCTACCTCTTTGCCGGGTTATCTATTTATAACAATGACTAATCATTGCCTTACGATTCTAACATTAGAGAGCTTTTGTTATCATGGCTTACTCTGGAAAGGTCAGAAGCAATTCAATTAGCTGTTGGTGTTGCATTTCAGACCCATACCTCATTGACAAACAGATGTTTTTCAGTAGAAAATGTCCACATTTAGTCATTTGTCCTCTTCAGACACAATACAGGGCCTGAGAGAAATTCCACTTTCCCTCTTCCTCAGAAAGCCCCAGTTGGTAGAGCATATTGAGTCACCATGATATGGGAGTCTTATGTGAAAATGTCTTGTTATAGTGGCTGTCTCTCCTCCGCAATACTGTAGTGTTTATACTTACAAATGTAGGATCTTCATTTGATCACTCTTTTCTTGCTGAGAATTGTCCTGTGCTGCAGGAAATGCAGAAGAGCTTTGTGATTTAGATAAATTCACTGAAAACCTGCACTAACACACGGTTATATTAACAGTATTCCACTTTTCATGTAGCCTCATTTTGACCAGCTAATAACCTAACCACCGGTCAAGCAACATTATGGACTAAAAGTTAAAATCCTATTGCTGCAGGATTATTTTGCTGCCAAAATACAGGTGAAATTATGACCCTACACCTGTAAAGTGAATCATACTATCATACTTTGCTTAATCGGTTATTCAAAGTCCAGGGTGTATTTTCATGTTGATCCTCCACTCCTCCTTAGAACCAACATAGATCCACTGCCGTATGTCGTGAGTATGCAATACAGATCAGGAGGGTCCAACATTACACAGAATTCAGATAGAAATGAGTTGAACTGAACAGATATTTATTATGTATGACTGACTGTCATGGTGAATAGGGGGTCATGTGAGGTCTATTAATTACAGTTCTGCAGTATCTGCCACCTGAATGTTTCACCTCACAGTTGAATCAGTTAAAGTCTCTTTCTCTTAATTGTCAACTGATTTGAACAGAATGCCATTCAAAGTAAATTCACATTATACCTTTATGAAACTGCTTTATGGAATTACTTATGGGCAATAATCCATTATTGTAGCTCTTGAGTGTGCAGGGTTTGTCAGACTGACTGCAGCACTGCATTGTGCTGTAGCTAAAGTACAGCAGGGTTTTGTTGGGATATGATGTAAAAACTTGGAGATTAGGCTTTTTCATATCCCGCCTACCCCCACTTCATCAAAACTCTATGCACTCATTAATAATGTACTGGGAATGAAGGTTAATGTATGTGATGAAATATTGATGAGTTTTATAAGAGCCTAGGCAGAGCTGACCTTTCAGTTGTCAATGCCTCTGATGCACTGCCTCTTGGCAGTTTGAGCTTGTCCTGTTTTGGTCCCTTTCACTGCTCTGTGCACAAAAACCACCATCTTCTACCACTCTATGTCACATTATTGTCAGTGAAGACATGAGTTTATTCAGATTGAAGTGAATGGGGATATGCAATCAACCCTAACCCTGAAGGTCCACTAATGAGGTTTGCGTGTTGGGTTACATTACATGAATTGAACAAAAATACACTTTTTAGACAAAATTGTATTTTCTTGGCTAGCTACATAGCTTTGGGACAGAAGCCATTATACAACTACATTACACACAGAACATACATACATTTTATGAGTGTACAAGCCCTTGAGCAATGAGTTTCAACAACAAAACACACATCCAGCGATATATCTACTATATGAGAATAGCTGTTAGTTTGTTAGTACTATCAGGTATAATACAACCCACTAAATAAGATATTTATTTTTTCAGGGTGAAATTGGCTGTCAAATTAAATCTCTCCTTTCAAGTGTTCGGCTGTTTCTCTGGAATCATAACAAATGCTCATTAGCCACATGATGCTTCCAGGGCAACCTCTCCCTGAGAGAGGCTGCAATTATTCCACTGTAATAACGCGCTCTCTCTCTCCAATTGACACAAACTGTCAAATTATTCTAAAAAGACACTAATGACCCAGCTTCATTTGCAAGCAATCCAGTGGTTGTTGAAGCTATTATAGCTGATCTCCTAATTAACATTGCTGGTAACGCAGTATCTGCATGGTGCTATGTGTCTTTGTCTCAGTTAAGTGCAGTACTTTTGAATGGGGTGTCATTTGGGACAGATTCTATATAATTTGGGCTAGCTCCATGGGTTGTTGTTGACCTTTGCCCTTCTGTCAGAGATGGCTGTATCAGTGCATTCCCACTAAAAGTAGCACTCTACTTGGTGATGTGGTGCACTGACTCCTCTGTGACCCAGTGTATATACATTTTTCATTCTGCCTTTCTGATGCAGGGATTCTTACTTACTGGGTAAAAAAAGATGGCTGGATTGGGGTATAGTACAGTATATATATATATATATAATTAGATGTCTGGCAGGGGGCGCTGTGTTGAAGCCACTGTGCCTCCATCTTGGTACTCCTCCACCATTGTACAGTTTTTGGGGGAAGCCATATCATATCTACATTTGTTTTTGACACATTTATTCCATTACAGACACCTTAATGCATACATTTCAATTATATTGTGTGATCTAAACATAGAAATACAAGGTTTAAGTATACTTTTTTGAAATCCTACAACAACAAAAATTGTTAAATACATTTCATTTTGTCCATGAAACATGAAATACTGTAGAATTCCATTCATTCCTATGGAGGACTGCTCCTTATGGGGAGTGCTAATATGGTTGACCTGTGGCTTCAAAGCCTCTCACTGGCCAATACATACTAACTTGAGCAATACAGGATTTATATAAATCATTTGGGTGCATTGGATTTGTTTTTTTTTGCTTACCAATTATTTCATACAGTATGTTCTTCAATGTCTTCATGATGTATAGGATATTGCATATAAAAGTGTGATATATTGAGTGTACACTCCTCTCTCTTCCACATAATGGAGAATCTTGTCAGTTATGGTCATTAGACGTCTGCTGTTGAGTTCTGAACATCGCACAGTACTGAATATCCCCCTGCGGATTTCTGCTTATGATTCATATTTATGGCACAGATTTATTAGCCCATTCATCTAGAGAACTGATAACCTTCAGGTCAAGGGAAAACAAAAAGACAGAGTTGGAGAAAAAGAGGAAAGTGAAGATGAAGAAGAGATTACATTTGGCAATTGACCAACTGTACTCCCCATACTCCACTGTCTTCGAAATGAATTAATTTGTTTAAAATCAGAGATTGGATTAAATCAGGGATATTCAACCGGGGGTACTGCAGGGGGTTCGAAAATAAATTAAAAAGTGATTTTTGCTAAGACTATTGATTGATTGACTATGACATTTTAAGTCATCCAGCATTGCTTTTTGCAGACTTAGCTCCAGTTAAATGTTCCAAATCTTCAGCAATTCCTGATCCTGCGACCAAAAACAAGCTACATATGGACAGCGCCAAAACAAATGATCTAATGATTCTGTCTCTTCTCAGCAAAATCTGCAGAGCTGGGATGGTTATACACCCCATATATATACAATCAGGTCCATAAGAATTTGGACAAATCAAATCAAATGTTATTTGTCACATGTGCCGAATACAACTAGACCTTACAGTGAAATGCTTACTTACAAGCTCTTAACCAACAATGCAGTTTTAAGAAAATACCTACAAAAAAAGTAAGAGATAAGAATAACGAATATTTAATGAGTAGCAGTAATTAACAATAGGGGGGCTATATACAGGGGGTACCGGTACAAAGTCAATGTGTGGGGGCACCGGAGTCGAGGTAATTAAGGTAATATGTATATGTAGGTAGAGTTATTAAAGTGACTATGCATAGATAATAACAGAGAGTAGCAGCAGCGTAGAGGAGGGTGGGTGGGTGGGGGGGCAATGCAAATAGTTTGGGTAGCCATTTGATTAGCTGTTCAGAGTCTTATGGCTTGGAGGTAGAAGCTGTTTAGAAGCCTCTTGGACCTAGACTTGGTCTTCCGGTACCGCTTGCCGTGTGGTAGCACTCCAGCCACCACTAGGGCCTTCCTCTGACACCGCCTAGTATAGAGGTCCCGGATGGCATGAAGTTTGGCCCCGGTGATGTACTGGGC
Source organism: Salvelinus sp. IW2-2015 (assembly GCF_002910315.2). Lineage (NCBI taxonomy): Eukaryota > Metazoa > Chordata > Actinopteri > Salmoniformes > Salmonidae > Salvelinus > Salvelinus sp. IW2-2015. The sequence continues at coordinate 6,874,534 of NC_036857.1, read as the reverse complement.
CGTAAGCACTACCCTCTATAGTGCCTTGCGGTCGGAGGCCGAGCAGTTGCCATACCAGGCAATCCGTCAGGATGCTCTCAATGGTGCAGCTGTAAATCCTTTTGAGGATCTGAGGACCCATGCCAAATCTTTTCAGTCTCCTGAGGGGGAATTGGTTTTGTGGTGCCCTCTTCACAACTTTCTTGGCACGTTTGGACCACGGTAGTTTGTTGGTGATGTGGACACCAAGGAACTTGAAGCTCTCAACCTGCGCCACTACAGCCCCCGTCGATGAGAATGGGGGCGTGCTCGGTCCTCCTTTTCTTGTAGTGCACAAACATCTCCTGTGTCTTGATAACGTTGAGGGTGAGGTTGTTGTCCTTGCACCACACGGTCAGGTCTCTGACCTCCTCCCTATAGGCTGTCTCATTGTTGTAGGTGATCAGGCCTACCACTGTTGTGTCATCAGCAAACTTAATGATGGTGTTGGAGTCGTGCCTGGCTGCGCAGTCATGAGTGAACAGGAAGTACAGGAGGGGACTGAGCACGTATTCTTGAGGGGCCCCTGTGTTGAGGATCAGCGTGGCGGATGTGTTGATACCTACCCTTACCAACTGGGGGCGGCCCGTCAGGGAGTCCAGGATCCAGTTGCAGAGGGAGGTGTTTAGTCCCAGGGTCCTTAGCTTAGTGATGAGCTTTGAGGGCACTATGGTGTTGAACACTGAGCTGTAGTCAATGAATAGCAATCTAACATAGGTGTTCCTTTTGTCCAGGTGTGAATGGGCAACGTGGAGTGAAATAGAGATTGCATCATCTGTGGATTTGTTGGTGTGGTATGGAAATTGGGGTGGGTCTAGGATTTCTGGGATAATGGTGTTGATGTGAGCCATGACCAGCCTTTCAAAGCATTTTGTGGCGACTGCCTGAAGTCTGGAACCCATAGACATCACCAGATGCTGGGTTTCTTACATCTTGTGGTAAACCCTCTGTATTTACTCTGGTGAAGTCTTCTCTTGATTGTTGACTTTGACACATACAGTTGAAGTCGGAAGTTTACATACACTTAAGTTGGAGTCATTATTAAGTGTCCTAGAAACACCAGCTATGTCAGGAGGAATGGGCCAACATTCACCCAACTTATTGTGGGAAGCTTGTGGAAGGCTATCCAAAACATTTGACCCAAGTTAAACATTTTAAAGGCAATGCTTCCAAATACTAATTGAGTGTATGTAAACTTCTGACCCACTGGGAATGTGATGAAATAAATAAAAGCTGAAAAAAATCATTCTCTCTACTATTATTCTGACATTTCACATTCTTAAAATAAAGTGGTCATCCTAACTGACTTAAGACAGGGAATTTTTACTCTGATTAAATGTCAGGAATTGTGAAAAACTGAGTTTAAATGTATTTGGCTAAGGTGTATGTGTCACGACTTCAACCGAGGCAGGCTCTCCTTCCCGTTCGGGTGGCGCTCGGCGGTCGTCGTCACCGGCCTACTAGCTGCCACTGACTCTTTTTCCTCCCCCTCCTTATGTGTTTATTTGTATCACCTGTGTTCAGTTAGTTGTTAATTAGTGTGGCTTTATTAGTCAGCCAGCCCGTACGCTCCTTGTGCGGGATTGTTACATTGTAGCTTTTGGATTTCGGGAGTGGATATTATTATTGTGGACTGGGTTTGTTTCTCGTGTCGTTGGACCGTTGTGTATGACACCCAGTACGTCCGTGTTGGACATTTTGTTTGCCAGTTGGGTATTAAAGACTCAACATATTGAAGCTCTGCTGTTCCTGCGTCTGACTTCGCACCCCCCGACACCCAGGTCGTTACAGTATGTAAACTCCCAATTTCAACTGTACACACCTACCTCTTGGAGGGTGTTCTTGATCTGGCCAACTGTTGTGAGGGGGTTTTTCTTCATCAGGGAAATCATTATTCTGTCATCCACCAGTTGTTTTCCGTGGTCTTCTGGGCCTTTTGGTGTTCCTGAGCTCACCAGTGCGTTCTATCTGTTTAAGAATGTACCAAATAGTTGATTTGGCCACACCTAATGTTTTTGCTATCTCTCTGACGGGTTTGTTAAGATTTTTCAGCCTAATGATGGCTTGCTTCACTGGCAGCTCTTTGGACTTCATATTGAGGATTAACAGCAACAGATTTTTTTTTAATAAAAAAACTCTAGACCTTTTATCTGTTTACTTGTAAATTAACTAATGACGGAATAACACACAACTGGCCATGGAACCGCTGAACAGTCCAATTACTTTTGGTCCCTTAAAAAGGGGAGACCACATATAAAAAGTGCTGTAATTCCTACAACGTTCACCGAATTTGGATGTAAATACTCTCAAATTAAAGTGGAAAGTCTGCACTTTCAGCTCATATGCATTATTTAATTTCAACTCCTATATGCTGTGGTAGACAAATATTCATGGACCTGACTCTATAAGGTTCTATTGTTTGCAAGAATTTTGTAATAACTCTGTAATAATAATAATTTAAATTGTAAAACTAAGTTTTGAATCCAGCATTTTGTTCATGAGTTCATAAACCATGTGCAATGGAATCTAAAATCTTTCCCCAACTATTTTGCAGTCTATATCGCACAGCTGTCAATCTTTTGGTCCTTAGAAACTGGTATACTTTTTTTATTGATCACAATTTTCTTTACCCAATTTTGGTCTTTAATACAGGGCCGACAGACTTTCCCCCGCTTCCTCTTGCCTCTTCCATTGTTGCAGTAATGCTGCAATTAGTTGTAATTTTGATAGAGCAGACATTTCCATAAACACTGAACAAAAATATAGATGCAACATGTAAAGTTTTGGTCCCATGTTTCATGAGCTGAAATAAAAAATCCCAGAAATGTTCCATAGTGACAAAAAACATATTTCTCTCAAATGTTGTGCAAAAATGTGTTTGCATCCCTATTAGCGAGCATTTCTCCTTTGCCAAGATAATCCATTCATCTGACAGGTGTGGCATATCAAGAAGCTGATTAAACAGCATGATCATTACACAGGTGCACCTTGTGCTGGGGACAATAAAAGGCCACTCTAAAATGTGCAGTTTTTTTCATTTTCAGGGAGCGTGTAATTCTTGAACATGGGGTGAGACATTCTTACTAATCTGCTAGAGAATCAGTTCAGATTTAAGTATAACTTTTGTATGACTGAAGCCTTTAGTGAGAGGTCTAATGCTTTAATATTTAATAATTTCTGCCTTCCGAATTCATATATATTATGGAAATAGGCCTGTTTAATTTTGTCTGGCTAGCCGTTCCAAATAAAATTGAATATTTTTTGCTCATATAATTTAAAAAACAAGTCACTAGGTGTAGGCAAGGCCATAGGTAAATATATAAACTGGGATATGGGTAAAGAGTTAATCAGGGTGATTTTTCCACAAATAGACAGGTATTTTCCTTTCAATGGTAGGAAGATCTGACCTATTTTTTACTTTCTAATGACATGTATTGTAGTGAGATCATGTCTGTCTTTTGGGATATGAATACTGAGTATGTCCACTTCACCGTCAGACCATTTTATTGGAAAACTACACGATAATGTAAAGTTAAAAAAAATTGTGATCCAATATGTAATATTTAGTACAATCCAGAGAGGTTAACAATTATCTAGATCCTCTATGAGGCTGTGGAGAGATCCAAATTGTGGATTTAAAAGAAAACAAGAATCAGCGTACAATGACACCTTCGTTTTTAAGCCCTGTATTTCTAGTCCCTTATTGTTGGATCTGATTTTCATAGCTAACATTTCGATGGCCATAATAAATAGATATGTCGATAGTGGACAACATTGTTTTACTCCTCTTGATAGTTTAAAACTTTCTGAGAAGTAGCCAATATTTACTATTTTACACCTATAGAGTCACTATACATAACTTTAACCCACTGTATAAGAGATTCTCCAAAATTGAAATATCCCAGGCAATTACAGTGCATTCGGAAGGTATTCAGACACCTACCCCTTTTCCACATTTTGTTATTATTCTAAAATGATTCTAAAAAAGATGAACGTACAGAGAAAGTACATTCCAAGTACAGAAAGATCCTTGATGAAAACCTGCTTCAGAGAACTCAGGACCTAAGACTGAATCGAAGATTCACCTTCCAACAGGACAATGACCCTAAGCACACAGCCAAGACAACGCAGGAGTGGCTTCAGGACAAGTCTCTGAATATCCTTGAGTGGCCCAGCCAAATCCCGGACTTGAACCCGATTGAACATCTCTGGAGAGACCTGAAAATAGCTGTGCAGGGACGCTCCCCATACAACCTGACAGAGTTTGAGAGAATCTGCAGAGAAGAATGGGAGAAACTCCCCAAATACAGGTGTGCCAAGCCTGTAACGTCATACCCAAGAAGAATCGAGGCTGTAATTGCTGCCAAAGGTGCTTCAACAAAGTACTGAGTAAATGGTCTGAATACTTACAGTACCAGTCAAAAGTTTGGACACACCTACTCATTCAAGGCTTTTTCTTTATTTTTACTATTTTCTACATTGTATAATAATAGTGAAGACATCAAAACTATGAAACAACACATGTGGAATCATGTAGTAACCAAAAAAGTGTTAAACAATTCAAAATATATTTTAGATTTTAGATTCTTCGAAGTAGCCATTCTTTGCCTTGTTGACAGCTTTGTACTCTCTTGGCAATCTCAAATATAAAATATATTTTCATTTGTTTAACACTTTTTTGGTTACTACATGATTCCATATGTGTTATTTTATAGTTTTGATGTCTTCAATATTATTATACAATGTAGAAATTAGTCAAAATCAAGAAAAAAATCCTTGAATGAGTAGGTGTGTACAAACCTTTGACTGGTACTGTATGTAAATGTGATATTTAAAATAAAATAAAATATTTACATTTGCAAAAATATCTAAAAACATGTTTTTGCTTTGTAATTATGGGGTATTGTGTGTAGATTGAAGAGGAAAAAAACTATTTAATCAATTTTAGTATAAGGCTATAACGTAACAAAATGTGGAAAAAGTCAAGGGATCTGAATGCTTTCCGAATGCACTGTATACAGTGGGGAGAACAAGTATTTGATACACTGCCGATTTTGCAGGTTTTCCTACTTACAAAGCATGTAGAGGTCTGTCATTTTTATCATAGGTACACTTCAACTGTGAGAGACGGAATCTAAAACAAAAATCCAGAAAATCACATTGTATGATTTTTAAGTAATTAATTTGCATTTTATTGCATGACATAAGTATTTGATCACCTACCAACCAGTAAGAATTCCGGCTCTCACAGACCTGTTAGTTTTTCTTTAAGAAGCCCTCCTGTTCTCCACTCATTACCTGTATTAACTGCACCTGTTTGAACTCGTTACCTGTATAAAAGACACCTGTCCACACACTCAATCAAACAGACTCCAACCTCTCCACAATGGCCAAGACCAGAGAGCTGTGTAAGGACATCAGGGATAAATTGTAGACCTGTACAAGGCTGGGATGGGCTACAGGACAATAGCCAAGCAGCTTGGTGAGAAGGCAACAACTGTTGGCACAATTATTAGAAAATGGAAGAAGTTCAAGATGACGGTCAATCACCCTCGGTCTGGGGCTCCATGCAAGATCTCACCTCGTGGGGCATCAATGATCATGAGGAATGTGAGGGATCAGCCCAGAACTACACGGCAGGACCTGGTCAATGACCTGAAGAGAGCTGGGACCACAGTCTCAAAGAAAACCATTAGTAACACACTACGCCGTCATGGATTAAAATCCTGCAGCGCACGCAAGGTCCCCCTGCTCAAGCCAGCGCATGTCCAGGCCCGTCTGAAGTTTGCCAATGACCATCTGGATGATCCAGAGGAGGAATGGGAGAAGGTCATGTGGTCTGATGAGACAAAAATAGAGCTTTTTGCTCTAAACTCCACTCGCCGTGTTTGGAGGAATAGAAGGATGAGTACAACCCCAAGAACACCATCCCAACCGTGAAGCATGGAGGTGGAAAAAATCATACAATGTGATTTTCTGGATTTTTGTTTTAGATTCCTTCTCTCACAGTTGAAGTGTACCTATGATAAAAATTACAGACCTCTACATGCTTTGTAAGTAGGAAAACCTGCAAAATTGTCAGTGTATCAAATACTTGTTCTCCCCACTGTATATAAATTCCAGTCGTCAGTTATGAATGCCAGGCCTGATTTCACAGATTTGTTATACTGTTCTATTGTTTCCAGTACATGTCTTATATTATCTCCAATTTAACGACCATGTAAAAAATCTGTCTGATTAGAATGAATAATGTCCGACAATACCTTTTTAGCTTCGGTTAGTGGAGACAGAGACTGAAACAAAAACATATGCTTTAAGTACTTTGCTTCCTCTTTCAAAATATAGTTTGGTGAATCATGGGTGACTGTCATTTGTAACAAGTTTCAGTAAATTATTTTTTGTAGCATTTCTATGTTGAAGATAAAAAAATCTACATATTCCATCCACTTCGCTTTATTTGTATAATATATTACACTTGATCTTTCCTCAATTTCCTTTTGTTTTTCCTCTAACTTATTATGTGCCTTTATGGTACAGTTTTTATTTCATCTATCTGTTTCCTTTGTTGATATTAATTTATTTGACCTAAATTGCTTCTGTTTTAAAGATGATTATTGAATTGCATGGCCTCTAAAGGCACATTTAAAAGTGCCCTGTACAATAAGGGGATCTGCTGTACTGTATATTTTGTCGAAAAAGTAAGTTATAAGTTCTTCTGTCCTGGTTAAAAACAAGCATTGATTACATTTCCTATTTACTCGCTCACATGGAAATTCTGTAAGAGTTATGTATATGCCAATTATTTGATAGTCTGACCGCATTCTATCCCCTATCAACATTTTTTWAACTATTGGTGCCAGCGAGAATGACATAAGAAAGTAGTCAATACGACTAGCTTGATTGAGCCTCCGCCATGTAAAAGTGCATAAGGATGATAGTTTGTAGTGTGATTTCCTTTACAGTCCATTGAGGTATTTAAAAACCATTTTATAATCTCCCACCATTATAATAGTCTTGTGTTGCTTGTAGACTTGATACATTATTATATATATTTTCAAAGAAGCATCATCATTATTTGGAATGTATAGGTTAATGAGACAAATCTGTTTATGGTCCAATGACATCTTTAAACGAATCCATCTACCTTGCGGATCTGTTTGAATCATTTGCACATTCGGATCAAAATTGTTAAATAATATCATCACTCCTTTTGAGTTTCTTTGCCCATGGAAGAAGTATATTTCGCCCCCCCCCAGTACCTTTTCCACACAACTTCATCAGAAATTGTTGAATGAGTTTCCTATAAACGATATATATTATATTTGTTCCCTTTAGCCTTCTAAATACTGATCGTCTTTTCTTATTATCTGCTAAGCCATTACAATTATAACTGGCTATACTTATTTCACCATTTACCATAATGAGATACAAGTTTCAATTGTATTTATCATAATATATTTTTGAAAACTTACCATTAAAAAGTACCATAATAATTGAGTGTCCATATAGCTGTACCATGGTATTTGCACTGCTGCTGAGTAAACCACCAATTGTTCTCCACTCTTCCACCGGCTAAAACCTCCCCCTATCCCAAGTTGGATTGTCTTCAAAGTGACTGGCAGACCACCCCTGTCCACCTGTATCCTGGACCCATGCTTTGAAAAGAGCACCCAGTGCCACCCACAGAACATAAGTAGATGAACCACCAAAAGCATTTCCAAACTCACTCACCTTGATTGTATTGTATACCTCCATTTAAAAATACAGTATGAGTCAAATGTGTGGATACACCTACTCATTCAAGGGTTTTTCTTTATTTTTACTATATTCTACAATGTGGAATAATAGTGAAGACATCAAAACCATGAAACAACACATGTGGAATGGTGTAGTACCCAGAAAAGTGTTAAACAAATCAAAATATATTATATATTTGAGATTCTTCAACATAGCCACTCTTTGCCTTGATAACAGCTTTGCACACATTTGGCATTCTCTCGACCAGCTTCACCTGGAAGGCTTTTCCAACAGTCTTGAAGGAGTTCCCAAATATGCTGAGCACTTGTTGGCTGCTTTTCCTTCACTCTGCGGTCCAACTCATCCCAAACCATCTCAATTGGGTTGAGGTTGGGTGATTGTGAAGGCTAGGTCATCTGATGAAGTACTCCATCACTCTCCTTCATGGTCAAATAGTCCTTGCACAGCCTGGAGGTGTGTTGGGTCATTGTCCTGTTGAAAAACAAATGATAGTCCCACTAAGCGCAAACYAGATGGGATGGCGTATCACTGCAGAATACTGTGGTAGCCATGCTGGTTAAGTATTCCTTGAATTCAAAATAAATCACTGACAGTGTCAACAACAAAGCACCCCCACACCATCACACCATCACACCATCACACCTCCTCCTCCGTGCTTCATGGTGGGAACCACACATGCGGAGATCATCCGTTTACCTACTCTGCATCTCACAAAGACACGGCAGTTGGAAACCAAACATCTCACAAAGGACAGATTTTCACCGGTCTAATGTCCATTGCTCGTGTTTCTTAGCCCAAGCAATTATCTTATTTTCATTGGTGTCCTTTAGTAGTGGTTTCTTAGCAGCAATTCAACAATGAAGGCCTGATTCATGCAGTGTCTGTTACTTGAACTCTTTAAAGCATTTATTTGGGCTGCAATTTCTGAGGCTGGTAACTCTAGTGAACTTATCATCTGCCACAGAGGAAGCTCTGGGTCTTCCTTTCCTGTGGCGCTCCTCATGAGAGCTAGTTTCAACATAGCGCTTGATGGTTTTAGCGACGGCACTTGAAGAAATGTTAAAAGTTCTTGAAATTTCCCATATTGATTGACCTTCATGTCTTAAAGTAATGATGGACTGTCATTTATCTTTGCTTATTCCACAAATTCACTTTTAGGCACACCTGTTAATTGAAATGCATTCCAGGTGACTACCTCATAAAGCTGGTTGTGAGAATGCCAATAGTGTGCAAAGCTGTCATCAATGCAAAGGGTGGCTACTTTGAAGACTCTCCAATAATTTGATTTGTTTAACACTTTTATGGTTACTACATGATTCCAAATGTGCTATTTCATAGGTTTGATGTCTTCACTGTTATTCTACAATGTAGAAAATAGTAAACATAATGAAAAACCCTTGAATGAGTAGATGTGTCAACTTTTGACTGGTACTGTATATATATAAAAAAATCTTGCATATGTTATTTATTTCCACAATTAACAAATAATATGCGTAATAATGTAGGCAGTTCATACGAAGGATTGTTACCTGTAACCAGGATTGGCATTACAATTTTTGGGGGAAAATAATTAGTGTGATTCATCCTGTATTGTCCCTAACATCATTACACCATTACAACAGATGTGGGACACATAAACCCCACCCACCCTTCCCTCACAAACAACCACAAGCTCAGATATTCAACAGTTGTTCCATCCCCGAGCCCAACTCAAGAGAAGACTTGATGTGTGAATGCATACAGTATACAGTTGTAGTTGTTTGAGAAGGCATTCAAAATTGAGCAAGAAAGGGGAGATTTGATTAACCAATGTCAAGTTCTAGCTGATGGAGCTCAGATACACCCCCCTACCCTGAAACATACGCTGGTCCTCAGTTGTGACCATTTTCCCAAGCATCTCTGTGCAGTCAGACTTTTTGATTATTTTGTGGCTCCAGGATCACATATATTTTCTTTCTAATGATGTCAATTTAATTTCTCAACTCCTAATATTGAGCGAATTACAGTCATTGTAGCTAATTACACTCATTGGAGTATATGGCTATGAAAAAGCACATGCGAATAGGCTACCAGTGCAGCTGGTAAGCTTAATTTTTTGTTGTACTTTTACCGCTTTTTGTGATATCCAATTGGTAGTTACAGTCTTATCCCATCGCTGCAACTCCCCTACGAAGTTAAGAGCCATGCGTCCTCCAACTCGACCCTGCCAAGCCACGCTGCTTCTTGACACACTACTCGCTTATCACGGAATCCAGCAGCACCAATGTGTTCGAGGACACACCATCCAGCTGGCAACCAGAGTCAGCTTGAAGGCGCCCAGCCCGCCACAAGGAGTTGCTAGAGCACGATGGGACAAGGAAATCCCAGCCGGCCAAATCCTCCCCTAATCCGGATGACACTGGGCCAATTGTGGGTCGCCTGGTCACAGCTGTGACACAGCATGGGATCGAACTCAGGTCTCTAGTGAAGCCTCAAGCACTGCGATGCAGTGCCTTAAACCGCTGCGCCACTCAGGAGGCCCCGCTGGTAAGCTTTCTTGACCTGAACATACATTTTTGTCAACACATGGCTAACCTTTGTTTAACCAACTAAACAGCTGCTCTTAGGGCCCGATTCAGACTACACACTTCTCAGTAGTTGGTATTCAGACTTACTTTATTCAAGTGCAGGCAAACTAATGCAGGCAAACTAACACTAAAGCCAGTGACAGTTTTAAATGTATGTGGATACAACTGATGGTGGCTACAAATAGTGGCTAATATTTAACACAATACAAAATGTATATAATACAGTAAAAAATCTGGGCATATAATTCATATAATTAAAACATTCTATATATCACAAATCAAGAACCTTACTCATCGTTTCATGTAAAGATGGTGGAATTATGAGGGAATTAAGTCAGTCAGTATATGTCTTATCTGTAGACACACCTCCGCCAGACCTTCATTTCTTTGATCTCCATCCCCAACGAATAGCGGGTGAAGAGCATGCTATTCTGATGCTTGAGTTCAAGGTCAGACTACCGTAGAGAGAAAAGGCATAAAAGAGAATTATGTTCCATTTACACACGCTTACCTTAGGTCGGAATCGGCCCCTTGGCAAAAATGTGTTTGGCATTACCTTTCTAGCTAATAGGCTGTGTTAGAGTTAACACATCCTCTTCCATGTATAATGTGGGGAGGTCAAAATAATGAAGAAATATCAACCAAATCTATTCATTTTAGAATGTTGATTACTTCTTGCCATTATCATTCATCTGATGATAAGATCAGACATAATAAATAAAAAAATGGTAACGTGTGATGGGGTCCCTGGGTTGCCGGATTGCCCTGGGTAAGAAAAGGTTGAAGACCCCTGGTTAAAACTCACTAGACACTCTTTTCACGGAACCATTAGCTGCATACGATTCTCCACTCTTCTCCACACTTTGTCACATGGGTTTGTACCTCCAGCCAAAGTTTGCACCAATCCTATGATTTATATCTATGTACACAGTTCTGGAAAAGGGTGGAGAATCAGGACATAATGTTTTATTTACTTTTCTGCTCTTTTGCACACCAGTATTTCTACTTGCACATCATCATCTGCACATCTATCACTCCAGTGTTAATTTGCTAAATTGTAATTACTTGCTACTATGGCCTATTTACTGCCTTACCTCCTCACGCCATTTGCACACACTGTATATATACTTTCTTTTTTTTCTATTGTGTTATTGACTGTACGCTTGTTTATTCCATGTGTAATTCTGTGTTGTTGTTTGTGTCGCACTGCTTTGCTTTATCTTGGTCAGGTCGCAGTTGTAAATGAGAACTTGTTCTCAACTAGCCTACCTGGTTAAATAAAGGTGAAATATATATWTTTTTTTAAATAACCAGAGACAATTCGTTGCCACCAATATGGATTACATTATTATCTATTGGTAGTGAACATAGTGCCATCTAGTGAAAAAGGTAAATGTTGCATAAACCCTTTCCACACCCCATGCATTATCACTGAGATAAACACAAACCAGAAGATGGCAGTAACACACCTTTGAAAGAGAATGGGTTCCAAACCAGAGCACCACTGAACAAAACGCAGGTTGACTTTTGTTATCATGAGTCTTGTCCTGGAGGCAGAACATGGCCATTTCAAAATTGGCTATATTGCTGCAAAATCAAAATTGGCTACATTGTAAAATTTTATGACAACAAAAATGTGCTTTTTAGTCTTAATTTAAGGTAAGGGTTAGGCATGAGGGTTAGCAGTGTGTTTAAGGTTAGGGTTAAGGTTAGGATTACGTTTTAAATCAGATTTTATGATTTAGTGGCTTTGCCAGCTGGTGACCACTCTGCAGAGCTGCCTCCAGAACAAGATTAAAGACGAAATACTCTAACCTGCAAACAAAACACAAAATAATAATTTGTATGAGTCAGACATAAAATACAGTACTTCAGAAATATCATAACATGAAGTCACATTGAAAATGGATAGCAACAGTAGGAACTGGGATTGATTTACACAATTTATTATAGGTGTTAATACGATAATAATGCAGATTATAATTATTCTGAGGATGGCTATGTCACTCAAAATTATGTGGTTGTCACCTTAAACATTTCTGCTCTTAATTTCATCCAAAAGCAACAGAAAGTGTTACCCAGAGGGCCATGCTGCACAACCATATCTTCTCAGCAGTATATCACTGTTGTTATCACATTCAACTCAAACTCACACTTGTTCCTGAAATGAGCCATTTGTTAATAGCCTAGAAGTAATGAAAGGATTCCCCTTTAATTCACCACACAATAACACGTGTAAAGTCATCTCCGGAGTGACAATTATAATCAGAAAAATGTGATAAATTGGAACAACTGTGAGACTTCCTCTGTAATTCCCTTACATATTTCAATAGTTTAGGCTAATTGCATTTTCCATTCTTATCTCGTAAATTGGATCCATTCCAGAGACTGGAGAGAATAATGTATTGTCACTCATAGAAGAACAGTAAAGCTCCCATTCATATGAACGTTGTGAATTGTCTTGGAAGTGGGCTCAGATGGGAAGAAAACATGACATAGTCTTGGTTGTACTGACTACTCCCCCTGGTTTATAAGGCGTGAGCCACATTCCGAACTAGACAATACCTTATTGGAGGCCACGGCACGAGTTTGAAGCAACAGTACAAACTGTCATGTGAAAGGTTATTGGGGAATTTGCCTGGGATTAGAACAGGGGGAGGAGAACACTGCAATAATAATGAGTCGGCACTAAGGTCATGTCAGCACCAGCTGTTAAACCATCTTCAACCTTTAGAAATGATGTTCAACAGATCATCACTATTGCAACGTGTTTACACTCTTTGTTCTTTTTAGATATTAAACCACATTTATCTCCCCAACATCCACATATTGTAGTAGGGTTGTCCTGTGCATCTCAAAACAAAATCCTCCAAATTTTCTTCCCAAAATGTTACTCAACATTAGTTTCTATATACCACCAAGTGCTAACAGTCAGTATCTAGATAATGTGTGTGAAATGTTTAATGGTGTGTGTGACCATAACATTGTGCCAATAACAAGGAAAGCCAAAAGGCCAATGGTTGGGCCTAAAGTAATTTATAAGAGATCATTCAATATATTTTCTCAGGACTCTTTTGTTAAAGATGTAAAACATTTACTGTATGTTGGTCTGATGTGTATGAGAAAGGGTATCCAGAAGCAGCACTAGAAGTATTTGTAAAATTATTAATGCAATTTGTTGACAATCATGCACCTGTTAAGAAATTAACTTGGGAACTGTTAGAGGCCTCTGGGTTGATGATGAATTGAAAAATGGTATGGTTCAAAGAAATTATGCAAAAGAGGTGGCAAACAAGTCAGGCTGCTCAGCTGATTGGTTGACTTACTGTACATTGAGAAAAGTTGTGACTTAATAAAAAGAAGAAGAAATTACATTACCAAACCAAGATAAATGACATAAAACACAATGGGAAAATACTTTGGAGTACCTTAAATTATATAATTGGCAGAACAAAACCTTTAGATATTGCACATTATTTCAATGACTATTTCACAAATTAAGTGGAAAAACTGAGAAGTGAAATGGCAACATTGAACAGCGAACCATCCTTTTTTAGTAAAAAAAAAAAGAACAATGAAAGAGAAGGATTGCTGATTTGAATTTCGTCAAGTTCATGTGGGAGAGATGGAAATAATATTGTTATCCATCAATAATGATAAGCCGCCAGGTATAGACAACCATGATGGGAAACTATTGCGAATCATTACAGACTGTATTGCCTCCCCTATTTGCTATATCTTTAACCAAAGCATAAAGGAGTGTGTCACATGCGTGGAAGGAAGCTAAAGTAATTCCACTGCCTAAAATGAGTAAATCACCCTTTGCTGCCTCTAACAGCCACCAAATCAGTTTGTTGAATGTTCTTAGTAAATCACCCTTTRCTGCCTCTAACAGCCACCAAATCAGTTTGTTGCATGTTCTTAGTAAATTGATAGAGTTGTGTTTGACCAATTTTATTTTTTAGAAAACAAGTTAACTAGTTTAAAACGTCTTCGGGATCGGTGTCCCTTCCACAGGACGGTTGAGCTAATGTAGGCTGATGTGATTAGCATGAGGTTGTAAGTAACAAGACAATTTCCCAGGACATAGACATATCTGATATTGGCAGAAAGCTTACATTCTTGTTAATCTAACTGCTTTGTCCAATTTACAGTAGCTATTACAGTGAAAGAATACCATGCTATTGTTTGAGAAGAGTGCACAATTTTGAGCATGAAAAGTTATTAACATTAGTTTATCTAGTGGCGGCAGGTAGCCTTAGCTTTGGGCCAGAAACCGAATTGTCGCTGGTTTGAATACCTGAGCCGACAAGGTGAAAAATGTGTGGATGTGCCCTTGAGCAAGGCACTGWACCTTAACTTGCTCCAGGGGTGCTGTACTACCATGGCCCTGTAAAACAAGACATATCACTGCACCTATCTGGTGTATGTGACAATAATATATATATATATATTTATATAACACAGTACTCAACACAGTACTGTGATGGTCCACCCTCCTGTTCCATGTTGGCCGAGTGCTTTAGTGTGTGTCCTCTGTTTCCCGGGGCCCTGAGGGCCAGATGGGTATGTTTGGGTCAGTGAGTGTGGAAATTGGACTTCGCCAGGCCCCTTCTGTTCTCTGTGTGGGGCCACTCAGGGGACCGCAACCCTGGGGAACAGGACTCTAGAAGCTGGATCATAGGATGGATGGATCAAAGGGAAGGACAGACACACAGACACACACACACACTACATGAATAGATAAAAAGTTGCTAGATTAGAAATACTGTACGTAGATTGTATCATATGCAGTATAGAGAAGATAAATGAAAATTCTACTCTCTATCCTTCTTTACAGATGATGTGGAAGACTGCTCCATTCCAATAATTTAATATTTGAGATCATGTCATGAGGAATTTTTGTGAAGTCATTTTCAATTGGTACTCTGGTCCATTATCTCCATTGTGATGATACATAATTAATGTAGCCTTTGTGAAGAGTTTAATCAAATCTAGAGTGATCTATACTTCAGAGACAACTGAAAAATGTGTCACACTGAATTTCAATTTGACATTACAGTACATTTCATGGCCAAATTCAGACTGGTATTATAGGAGCACTTAATTCAAACTTTCACATGAACCATGCAAAATTATCAATAGGTTTGTGTAAAATTCAGAGTTATGTGCACATAATTCAAGTCAAGATCTGGAGCGAGATATATTACAGTATATAAAACCTTTCGCTGCAAACAAAATATGCTTTATTGTCTAATTGTCACGGTTCTCGTCCTSTTCGTCTGAGGAGTAGCAAGGATCGGACCAATACGCAGCGTGGTAAGTGTCCATTTTAATTTATTAAAACTGAACACTGAAAAATACAAAATAACAAAGTGAATAATACCGAAACAGTCCTGAAATGTGACACAAACACCACAACAGGAAACAATCACCCACAACACACAATGAAAAACAGGATACCTAAATATGGCTCCCAATCAGAGACAACGACAGACACCTGCCTCTGATTGAGAACCATACTAGGCCCAACACATAGAAATCTAACAACAGAACAAAACATAGAAAAACAACATTGTTGTTCTTCACCTGTCCCTATTGGAGAACCCTTTGAATAACGTTTTTTGGTTCCGGGTAGAACCCTTTTGGGTTGCATAAAGAACCCCTTCCACAGAGGGTTCTATTTGGAACCCAAAAGGGTTCTAACTGAAACAAAAAAAACGGTTCTACCTGGAACCAAAAAGGGTTCTCCTCTGGGGACAGCCGAAGAACAWTTTTTTTCTAAGAGTGTACATTCCTCTTATTTCTCCAGTTGTTTTCTAGTTCTATCTAACCTTTTATTCCTTTCCCCTTGAAAAGTGGTGACTTGTGTGGGTTGTGGAAATGCATTGTTTTTGCCATGCTCCTTGAAATCAAGGGCTTAGCTCTAATCATATTTCACAGCCAGCGCGTACTTATCTCTGTCACCTCTTGTTTAGGCCACAGATGTATCTGCCTTCACATAAACGCTGTTGGCTGTTGCTTTGCCATGGACCTGTGTTATGATTCGCTTTTAAAAATGCATGACTTTTTGCAGTACATGTGCAGGCTCTGGCCATGTGAACAACAGATTTTATTCAGCCGACAGCAAAACAAATATGCAGCATATTCACAGAAATCATAATGTCAACACGCGGCAGTCATTTTCTCAATTAATGGATTTCTTTTTTTTGTGGAGGGAAAAGCGGTTTGCATCTGCGCTACTGCTACAAATAGAATGAGTTTTCTTTCTCACACAGCCAATCTTAATAACACAATCAGTCAATTATACCCATAACGTCAGATATGTGATTTCCAAATTATCATTAGCAGCTAGACGCTAGAGAGAATGAAATTAGCAGTCATGGAGTGAGGGAAGGAGAGGGAAGTAGAGAGAGAAGTAAAGAGAGAGARCGAGAGATATGGAGAAACCCATCCTTTCGTCCATACAGAGCAGAATAGACTCCACAGCCAAGCAGCCAAGCCCGGGTGAAGATAAAGGAGATGACTGAGTTAATTGCAGACTGTCACAACCCATATCTCTAATGAATGTCAAACCAACAGATTTCAAACGTATTCTCTCCACCCACTAAACTCCTCTCGGAAGCAAAGGGAGTAAAACAGAGACAACTAAATATATACCAGGAGACAGTAATGTAATGAGAATAATGCCTGCTCCGTTCCCCTGGTTAAAAATGCAATAACGTTATGACACACTCTCTGTACAGTGTCAGCAGAAAGGGAGAGATGGGTGGACCAGGGGATGGAAGTGGGCTGACACCAGAAGACCCCACAGCCATTAATAGAGAGAGTTGGAGAGAAAAAGAGGGAACTTTCTCTGGTATTGCTCAATTAGAGATCCCTATTCCCTGAGCATTGTCATTATCCTCCATTTACTGTAACTGATATGTGGAATTGCATTAATGGGCAACAGGGCAACTGGGTGATTCTATTTAGCTACTGTAGCTACTGCATGGTAAGTACCTACAGACTGATCTCCATTAAAAAGATAACATTTTACACCTAGCAGATAGCTAGATAGATAAAGATAGATGGAGGGAAAGACAAAGACAAAGGGATAAAGAGAGCGAGAAATAAAGAGAGAACGGAAGAGTGGCTTAATCCACAGGAAGTTGTGCTATCTGGCCCAGTCGTCCAGTGAGGGAAGCAGATAAGGTTTCACTCTGGCTAGAGTTGGATAATTGGATATTTATGGAGAGATAGGAGAGTGGAGAGAGTAGGAGCCTTGAAACAGAGCTAATTTGGACTCATCACTGGTAAATTGTCTGTGAAAGAGCACATCACAGTTCTGACAACATGAGGAAGGCTTTCCTCAAAGGCCGTGCTTGAATAAATGGCGATATGTGGAGAGTCTGAGGGGAAAGCTTGAGTTGTGTTTGTGAGTTCTGCAACTTAGATGTGGTATAAAGAAACAGCAGACACAAGTGAAGATTGGATTCTAATGTAAAAGTCAAGATAACAGAAAGCTTTAAGCCAGGTCACACCCACTCCAGAAATTGTGGGTGTCCATTCTTCTTTAGAACACTTCTTTGGTGTCCAACAAGAAGGTGAAAACACCTTGCGACCTACAGCCTTAAATAGCCTTTTTAAAGTATTTTTACGTTTTTGGCCTAAATGTATAACCAGTAAAACTTTCTACAAAAATTAAAGTTAAATTGGCTACAAAATAAAAACTATTGGCTAAAAGTTTTCCCTTGTGTAGACTTATAGCTATCAGACTACCATGATTACTTTAGTTTCTCTGATCTCAGCCTACTTGAATCTCCCACTAGACTCAAGTGGGTTATCTACATAACGGGCTCTTTAGCACATAAAGAGTAAATACTATTCTATGAGTCTTTAGTGTAGAACGAAAGCGGAACCTGATTTCCATTCTTCTGAAGTGGTAGGAATTTCCAAAATGCACCTTGTCTTGAATATCAAAGATCAATTCCTCTTAAGAATATTACTGCCACTTCTTCAAGTCTGCCGTTTGTTTTTGAGATACTGAAGAGTATTGTTTGAGGTGCAGATTGTTCAAAACATCCAATAAAATGGCAGGTTTTTGTTTTGTTTGTTCTTTCATTAACTCTTGGAGTTTGTTTGATTTGTTGTAGTTTTTTCCCCAGAGGGCCACAAATCCAAATGTGGGCCAGCCCCTACCGATTGCCTCCACACAAACACTGACAAGCTGGAGGAGGAGAGGCTAGTATTAATTGAGCATAAGTGGGATTTTTCTTGGCTGCACGCGAGAGGAATGACAGACTATACATTTGAGAAGTAAAGACCATCTGGTCTCAAAGGAACCTGGGAGTTGCCAGACGCAGCTAATGGGAAACAACAGAAAGTCTGTGCTGAGAATGGATCTCCTCTCTCCCTCTCTTCTCCTCTCCCTCTGACACACACAGGCAGATTACTGCAGCAGTAGCAGCAGCAGCATGCCCAGTCATACGTCATGTCATGTGTCTATGTAACAGACTCCAGGGGACTTTACATGGTAAGCAAACAGGTTTACTTCGTGTTTCTCAGGGGGATGTAGCTATTGTGATGCATTGTAGTTAATAAAGAATAATGTACATTTACAGGCACATACAAGAGGTGAATTGTGTTTAGCTTATTAGGGGTTCAGCAGCTAAGCTATTGAAACCCTTTTGTATTGATTTAGTTCATTATTATTATTCCTCTTCTTCCGACAGGCCAAATTAAAATACAAATTATCTTGAGATGATAAGGCCTAGGAAGGTGCAACCTGGCATGATGGTAAAGGGTCACACCCTCTCATGCAATACCATGCCAACAGGCCACATGGTGGCGCTATAACAATCGATTTAACATGCAAACTTTGACCTAGCGTCATAACATTCGGTACGTAGGTCCCTCTCCTTACAACGAACAAATTTGCCTCAAGGACCATCAAGGGCCGCCATTATGGATTTTCCACCATTTAGAATTTTGTRAAAAACACTTAAAATGCTACTCCTCTGGCAACTAATGACAGATCTGTACGAAACCTAATATGTGGCATCTGTGAACAAAGTTCTCCCAACGCAACATCCAGACTAGTTCCTAAAACAACATGGCCGCTATTGACCAATAAGCATTCATGTGGGCATGGTCGGGCACATAAATGCATATAAATCAGTCACGGATATTTGTATTGTAACAAAACTTGGTACACATGTTCCAAATACTGTGAAGACTCAACATATTCAAGCACAGTCAGATCAACCACATGTTGGCGCTTTAACGGGTACATGTTTATATCTCTTAATCTGTTTGATTCAGAGTGATGCAATTTGGCACACACGCTCAGGGTTATGAGTCTAGCTAACCTGTGAAGTATGGTTATGTTATGCCACTGTTGGAATTGAAAAAACATTAATGGAAGCTTATTGGCTCATAGCGGCCATATTGTTTGAGCTAGAGTCCTGGAAAATGTTGCGTTTAAAGACATGGGTACATAGATGATATATATACCACATTTGGTGCCAAATGTGTCCAGCAGTCCTGAAGAACAAGACGTTTAAAATAGTAACCATCATTGAAAATGGTCCAAAATACCACAAAAGCATAATATTGAATGACCTGTTTGATGTTGAGTTCTGATATCTGGCAAGCGTGATAAACAGTACAGAAGTAGCTCATCCCTGGGCAATGTGTCCAATTTGTCCTGATGGTGGCACAGTGGACACACAGCTGAACCCCAGCAACGCTGCTTGCAGCTTTTTTGTATGTAGACAAATTGTTCTGCCATATTTCATTTTCAACATACAGAGTATTGGTGTTGGGAAAAGAGGAGGCTGAGGGAGAGGCTGAAAAGGGAAGAGAGTCCGGTTGGGAGAAAACGAGGGTGAAAGAGAGTGAGGGTGGAAAAGAGGGAGCGAGAGGATGAAGAGAGAGAGGTATAAAAAGAGAGAAGCAGAAACAGAGGGGGTAGTGGAAGAAATGGGCCAGCTAGTGGACATAGTTTATCTATCTCCCAGGAACCCATCTCCTCTGCATGACAGCGTAGCTCAGTGAGCCTGATAATGTGGCATTCACAGGGTGAGACACAAAATGAGCAGATTACATTGTCATCAGTTTACGTGGAGCCATAAACAAAACACTGATTAATGGTATTTACCCATGCATCAGTGCAAACACAGCTGTCAATCTCTCTATTAGACACACGTGCAAACACAAACACATGCATGTGAATGCATGCAAGCACACACACACACACACACACACACACACACACACACATACACACAAATATGCATGCACACATGCCCCCTCACGCCACACTCACGCCAATACAGGAATATTGGCACAAACACACACACATGCACACAAATAACGATTAAGTTCCGCTTTG
Organism: Salvelinus sp. IW2-2015; assembly: GCF_002910315.2. Taxonomy (NCBI): domain Eukaryota; kingdom Metazoa; phylum Chordata; class Actinopteri; order Salmoniformes; family Salmonidae; genus Salvelinus; species Salvelinus sp. IW2-2015. The sequence continues at coordinate 6,853,816 of NC_036857.1, read as the reverse complement.
TTTAATTGTATAAAAGATAACAAAATGATTTTATTACATGTTGATAATTGGACAGACAACATCACAACATACTTGCATGATTGTTCAGATAGGTTTTCTTCCCACACCATTGATAATTAAGCATAAAGTACAAAACTATATAAAACCAACATGCTGACAGATGCAGAGGGGTTCATTTTAATAACAGATTAAAGCCATATTCTGTTATGAATCAAGTCATTTCTTTAAAATAAATTAATACACTTCAGAATGATGCTTAAGATCATAGTCATTTCAGAATTTATTTATCTTTTTTTTGTTTTACATCAAATAGAACAGACATACATTCGCACATGCAATGTGAACAGTTTGTGCTGCTTTTTAATTACCATCCAAAGCCAATTAAACATATACTGGATATTTTTGTTGTTGTTATCCAAACATGAAAATACTCTCAGATATTTACAAAAAATATAGATACATTGCTCATCACGCTGACATAGTTATTCATGTTAAAATGATTGATGTCAGTGGATTTCATAAAAACAAAACGCATGTGGCAGAGCTTGCTAGTCATGGTGATTCAGTCAAGGTCGAAATTCAACATAATATTCTGTTGAAAAAATGTAAGATCAGGCACAAGGAACTCAGAAGAAACCTCACTTAACTTAAAAACAAACCATGGGCACTGCAAGAGAATATGGCTTTAATGGATATTACAACAACAAAACATTGAAATAAACGGTCCAGTCTTCTTTCTCTCAGGGATTACTTAGACTGACTCCTGAATCAGAGGTTGTTCACATCACTGACTGTTTCAGAGATAAGGGAGCACACTACAGAGGTTCTAAGAACCCACAGTCTGGTTCTAGAACAGATCAGAACAGAACAGCATGGATCAGGGCCCAGTTACGATCCTACAGCTAGCTATCTCTTCATCATTCACTGCTCATATCAAATATCGCCATCCCTCCATTTTTCCTTCCCCCTTCATYTTCCTCTTCAGAAGACAAAAATTATAAAGGTTGACACCATCCACAGTCCTGGAAACCATAGTACTATCTAGGCAGCCTGTCCCTGCCCCTACCCCTGCCAGTCTTCTCTTCCTGTGCTCCCCAGTTATGGTCATCATCCCAGAGTAAGGACACGGAGCATTCCCTGGGAGGCCATTAGATCCTGAGGTTGTTGTAACTCACATATGTTTTCTTCGTAGCTTGACCTGAGAAGCGAGGTAGGTCAAAGATTATAATGATTATAAGATTATTATAACAGTGCAACAAAATACAATAAGCAATGGACAAACATACGCAGACATACAGTGCCTTCAGAAAGTATTCATACCCATTCACTTATTCCACTTTTTGTTGTGTTGCAGCCTGAATTCAAAATTGATTAAATTGATTTTGTTCTCACCCATCTACACACAATAGAAATGTTTGCAAATCTATTGAAAATTAAATACAGAAATATCTAATTTACATAAGAATCAGGTGCATCCAATGTCCTTTGATCATCCTTGAGATGTCATGACAACAGTATTGGAGTCCACCTCTGTTCAATTCAATTGTTTGGACATAATTTATGAAGAAACACACCTGTCTATATAAGGTCCCACAGTTGACTGCATGTCAGAGCAGAAACTATACCATGAAGTCCAAGGCACTGTTCATAGATCTCCGAGATAGAATTGYGATGAGGCATATATCTGGGGAAGGGTGTAAAACAATTTCTAGAGTGTTGAAAGTTTTTAAGACCACAGTGATCTCCATCATTGGGAAATTGAAGAAATATGGAATTACCCAGACTCTGCCTTGAGCTGGCTGTCGACTAAACTGAGCAACCGGGCAAGAAAGACCTTGGCCAGGGAGGTGACCTTGGCTGAGATGGAAGAACCTGCCAGAATGACAACAATCTCTACAGCACTTCACCAATCTGGGCTTTATGGGAGAGTGGCCAGACAGAAGCCACTCCTGAGAAAAAGACACAACAGCACACCTGGAATTTGCAAAAGGCACAAGAAGCATAGGGCAAAAGGGGCATAGGGCAAAATATTCTGTATTCTGAATGCAAAGCTCTATGACTGGAGAAAAGCAGGCACAGCTCATCACACGTTGAACATCACCCTTACCGTAAAGCACGGTGGTGGCAGCATCATGCTATGGGATGCTTTTCAGTGGCAGGGACTGGTAGACTGGTAAGAATAGAGGGAACAATAAATGGAGCCAAATACAGATTAAATCCTTGATGAGAAACTTCTTTAGAGTGTAAACGACCTTAGACTGGGGCGAAGATTTACGTTCCAACAAAACAATGACCCCAAGCATACGCCAAAGCAATGCTGGGATGACTTCAGAAAAATAATATAAAAGTCCTTGAGTGGCCCAGCCAAAGGCCAGACTTGAATCCCATTGAAAATCTGTGGAAAGACTTGAAGATTGTGGTTCAATGCTGCTCCCTGTCTAACTTAATAGAGCTTGATAAAATCTGCAAGCAAGAATAGGAGACAATCCCCAAATCCAGATGTGCAAAGCTGATACAGACAGAGTGTTTAAAGACTCAAAGATTTAATCGCCGCCAAAGGTGCTTCTACAAAGTATTGACTTAGGGGTGTGAATACTTACTGTACACCCGACAAACATATAAATGCAACATGTAAAGTGTAGGTCCAATGTTTCATGAGCTGAAATAAAAGATTCCAGAAATTTTCCATACGCACAAAAAGCTGATTTCTCAACAACAAAAAATCACATATTTGTTTACATCCCTTTTAGTGAGCATTTCTCCTTTGCCAAGATAATACATCCACCTGACATGTGTGGTATATCAAGAAGTTGATTAAATAGCATGATCCTTACACCGGTGCACCTTGTGCTTGGGGACAATAAAAGGCCACTCTAAAATGTTCTGTTTTGTCACACAACACACATTTTTGAGGAAGTGTGCAATTGGCATGCTGACTGCAGAAATGTCCAACAGAGCTGTTGACAGATAATTTAATGTCCATTTCTCTACCATAAGCCGTCTCCAACGTCGTTTTAGAGATTTTGGCGGTACGTCCAACCAGCTTCACAACCGCAGACCACGTGTAACCACGCTAACCCAGGACCTCAATATCCGGCTTCTTCACCTGCAGAGTCGTCTGAGAACAGCCACCCGTACAGCTGATGCAACTGAGGAGTATATCTGTCTGTATTAAAGCCCTTATGTGGGGGAAAAAACGTATTCTGATTGGCTGGGCCTGGCTCCCAAGTGGGTGGGCCTATGGCCTCATCGTAAGMCAACAAAATGTGAAATAAGTCAAGGGGTATGAATACCTTCTGAAGGCAGTGTAAATAGAGAAGACATAAAGTACATGCATAATATATAAATACCCTGCAACTCTATCATACATTCATGCATTGCATGTGAACGTGCACCGTTAATAATCGTTGCACAATCGCTGTCTGGTTTAGTGCATTGTTTAATTTCAGCAACACCCCTGAGTCAAACTCTCTATTTTCAGATACTAACTAGCGATGCAACAACACAAATACCACACAAGTGGGCACCTAACAAATGCTAGGGCATTTGATGTGATCCCTGTCTCTACATTGCCATGGAAACGGACCTCAACTTTGCTGATCACCAAGGTAGGTACAATGGTATGTCTGTGTTGGGTACTGCACTACTCCACCTATGCAGTGTTCTCTCCTGTTTAATGGAGGTCGATGCACATTGCGTTTCTTAAAGCAGAGAAATACTCTACACGACCAAAAGTATGTGGACACATGCTCATMGAACATCTTATTCCAAAATCATGGGCATTAATATAGAATTGGTGCCCCCTTTGTTGCTATAACAGCCTCCACTCTTCTTGGAAGGCTTTCCACTAGATGTTGGAACATTAATGCGAGGACTTGCTTCCATTCAGCCACAAGAGCATTAGTGAGGTCTGAAGTTGGGCGATTAGGCCTGGCTCGCAGTCGACGTTCCAATTCATCTCAAAGGTGTTCGACGGGGTTGAGGTCAGGGCTCTGTGCAGGCCAGTCAAGTTCTTCCACACCGATTTAGACAAACCATTTCTGTATGGACCTCGCTTTGTGCATGGGGGCATTGTCATGCTGAAACAGGAAAGGGTCTTTCCTAAACTGTTGCCACAAAGTTGGAAGTACAGAATCGTCTAGAATGTCATTGTACGCTGTAGCATTAAGATTTCCCTTCACCAGAACTAACGGGCCTAGCCTGAACCATGAAAAACAGCTCCAGACCATTATTCCTCCTCCACCAAACTTTACCGTTGGCACTATGCATTCGGGCAGGTAGCGTTCTCCATGGTATCCGCCAAACACAGATCTGTCCATTGGACTGCCAGACGGTGAAGCGTGATTCATCACTCTAGAGAACACGTTTCCACTGCTCCAGAGTCCAATGGCGGCGAGCTTTACACAACTCCAGCTGACACTTGGCATTGGGCATGGTGATCTTAGGCTTATATGCGGCTGCTCGGACATGGAAACCCATTTCATGAAGCTCACGATGACCAGTTATTGTGCTGACGTTGTTTCCAGGGCATTTTGGAACTCGATAGTGAGTGTTGCAACCGAGGACAGCTCAGCACTCAGCGGTCCAATTCTGTGAGCTTGTGGCCTACCACTTCGCGGCTGAGCCATGGTGGAAGTTTCCACTTCACAATAACAGCACTTACAGTTGACCGGGGCAGCTCTAGCAGGGCAGATATTTGTGGAACTAACTTGTTGGAAAGGTGGCATCCTATGACGGTGCCACGTTGAAAGTCACTGACCTCTTCAGTAAAGCCATTCTTCTGCCAATGTTTGTCTTTGGAGATTGCATGGCTGTGTGCTTGATTTGATACACCTGTCAGCAACGGGTGTAGCTGAATTAGCCAAATCCACTAATTTGAAAAGGTGTCCACATACTTTTTTATATATAGTGTAGCTCTGTAAACTTTTTTTCTTACTGCTCTAAATCTTGCCATGGTGACCAACTCCCATGGGTTATGCAATTAAAGTCCTACCACTTCCTTCCAGACTTATTTTGTAGTCTTGGCCAGTGACTATGATGAATAAAACATGTGGAGATGTACAACATGCTTTTGCAGTCTTAGCTGTATATGTGTGCAGTTGGTCAAAAAAGTTTATATTTTCAAGAAGAAAGCTATGATTTTGTTTGTGTGTGTGTGAGTGTGTTATTGTGTTTTTGGTTTTACTATCTTTGTGGGGACCAGAAGTCAGTACAAGGGGGGACATTTCGCTGAGCCACACAAGGAAAAAGGCAATTTTAGGCTTAGGTGTTAGTTTAGATTTAGATTTGGAATGGTAATCAATTGTTTGGTCCCCACAAGGATAGTAAAACAAATGTGTTTGTGGCACCCATGGGTACAATTTCCCTTGTCATGGTATTGATTGATTGGTCATAATACAAAAATGTACCTACAAATCGTTAATTCATCCACACATGCCTGATGTGGTCAATATATACTTGCTCATAATCACTGCCGGGACAGAGAGGAGACATCGCCAATATTTCTAAATTACAGGGCAAATCCTTACATCTCTGTAAGGGACAGTCATAGAGACATTTTGACTAATATCGATAGTGATGTCCTGTAGAATCTTCAGAGCTACTAATTCTCTTACTTAATAACTCTAAATCATTATGAGTCAGATCAGTCAGAGGGGATCCCTCCTGAAAGGTAGTATTTGGTACTTTGACGGTTATAGGGGCTGATGTACATTACTGATGTGAATTTATATACATGACCTCCCCTGAACTGTGGCTCCACAGTTCAGGGGAGGTCATGTATATAAATTCACCATTAATAAATGTCACTTCCACTGCTGCTAAAAGAGAAGGGTGAGGGGAGGAGAGAGGAAGCAAGAAGAGAGGAGAGGAAGCGAGGCGACATGCGTGTAGGGAGACAGAAGGTTAGAGACGCACAGAGCAGATAACACAGTGAACTTTTGGGAGGGCCTCTCGGAGATGAGCCCCGTTCGGGCTCTGCTTGGGGAATTAGGATGCGCTGCTACCACAGCTGTTGAGGTTGTCCCCCCTACGCAGTGTGTTCGCTCCACAAGCCACATGTGTGACTGGCAGAGAGACGCCATCCTGATGACACAAGCACTCTCCCACTCACTCTCCCACTCACTCTCCCACACACACACACACACACACACACACACACACACTCTCCAGCTCATTACACAGATGACAATGACAATCACAGGACGTTAGGAATAGCTGTCATATCAGAGCCGGAATTGAGAGAAGGCCAGCACCTGTTGATGACATGTGCGGTGTGTGCCAGGTGATTAGTAGAGATGGAGAAAATAAGGCCGATGGGAACCGTGATGTGTTACCATGGCCTGTCAATCATTTCTTGATTTAGTCTAGAAAAATGAGGCGAGCATGGAGATAGTATAGGGCGATTTAAACTGGCTTACGTTAATCCTGTCCATCACAGGTACAGTTAGGTCCAAAATGATTGGCACACTTGATAAAGATGAGCAAGAAAAATTTGCAAAATACTATGTATATTTTATATTAATACAACTGCTCAGAGCAGTTGTATTAGGTGTTCAGGAGTCTTATGGCTTGGGGGTAAAAGCTGTTTAGAAGCCTCTTGGACCTAGACTTGGCGCTCCGGTACAACTTGCCATGCGGTAGCAGAGTGTACCGTCTATGACTAAAGTGGCTGGAGTCTTTGAACATTTTTAGGGCCTTCCTCTGACACTGCCTGCTATAGAGGTCCTGGATGGCAGGAAGCTTGGCCCCASYSATGTACTGKGCCGTTCGCACTACCCTCTGTAGTGCCGTGCGGTCGGAAGCCGAGCAGTTGCCACACCAGGCAGTGATGAAACCAGTCAGGATGCTCTCGATGGTGCAACTGTAGAACCTTTTGAGGATCTGAGGACCCATGCCAAATCTTTTCAGTCTCCTGAGGGGGAATAAGTTTTGTCGTGCCCTCTTCACGACTGTCTGGGTGTGCCTGCACCGGAGGGCCAGTTGTCCGGACCTCTGGCAGTCTCTATGGGGGTGCCACAGGGTTCAATTCTCGGGCCGACTCTCTTTGTATACATCAATGATGTCGCTCTTGCTGCTGGTGATTCTCTGATCCACCTCTATGCAGACGACACCATTCTGTATACTTCTGGCCCTTCTTTGGACACTGTGTTAACTAACTTCCAGATGAGCTTCAATGCCATACAACTCTCCTTCCATTACCTCCAACTGCTCTTAAATGCAAGTAAAACTAAACGCATGCTTTTCAACCGATCGCTGCCCGCATCTGCCCGCCCGTCCAGCATCACTACTCTGGACGGTTCTGACTTAGAATATGTGGACAACTACAAATACGTAGGTGTCTGGCTAGACTGTAAACTCTTCTTCCAGACTCACATTAAGCATCTCCAATCCAAAATTAAATCTAGAATCGGCTTCCTATTTCGCAACAAAGCATACTTCACTCATGATGCCAAACATACCCTCGTAAAACTGCCCATTCTACCGATCCTCGACTTCGGCGATTTCATTTACAAAATAGCCTCCGACACTCTACTCAACAAATTGGATGCAGTCTATCACAGTGCCATCCGTTTTGTCACCAAAGCCTCATATACTACCCACTGAAACTTAGCCGCAAGTGGATCTTCCAGTAAGACAATAACCCAAAGCACACATCAAAATCGACAAAGAAATTGCTAATTGACCACAAAATCAACATTTTGCAGTCAAGTCTCTGGACTTGAACCGCATTGAAAACCTGTGGTTTGAATTGATGAGGGCAGTCCATATGTGCAGACAAAGGATATCAAGGATCTGGAAGGATGCTGTATGGATGACTGGTCTAAGATCTTCAACCTAATGATGTTCTCATTATGAAAACCATCAAACCCACTGCACCACACAAGCAGTAGTGCAGTGTTGTGTCAACGACACACAGTCGGTGTCACAGATTACCTTTCCTCATTTACCAGTCTTCAACACAGACCTCCTGTGCTCTTAGATACCAGCTACGCAACAGACAAAGCCACCCATATTGGTCTTGTCTTGGTCTCTGCTAATCTAAGGCTAATTTATGCATTTAACTAGATAACCATTAATTAAGCAATCAGAGATGATCCCCCAAGACCAGTGGACCTATACTATAGCACCCCACATCATATGACCGGAATGTGAATTATACCACTGACACAATACGCGACTGGAATGAGATGGGGAAGGATTAGACAGTGATGTCATAAATCTCAATCTTCTTCAGGAAGCCAGTTTGGGAGTCAGAACGGCAGAGCCAATGAATAGGACTGAATGGCTGGCTCCCATGTGCACTTCCTGATGTCTTTGATTAAGTCATCTCTGTCTAATACCTCGTTATCTCAATCTAGGCACAACAGGCTATGCTGCGTGACTGACTCATGGTAAGCAGGGTTCTCACTGCTCTCAGTATGTGTCATGCGATGTAACAGATACCATGGAGTTACATGTACAGTACACAGTAACTAGGAATATATTTTTTTAGTTTGAAACAGTTTGTGCTGCTACTTCCACTACTACAGATACTACATAGTAGTTATATGGTCAGTAATTTTTTTATTTAACAAAGTAGTTACAGAATACGTTAATGGCCATGTTGTGTGACTCACTCATGGGGTCGGTGGGTGCGGTGGGCAGGTTTTCACACAACTCGGTCTTGGCCTCTCCATTGGGCCTCTCGCTGGGCTTCACAGAGAGACGGGAGGACATGGTGGCGGCAGTGACCACAGCCTTGAAGCTCCTCTTCCTCTTCTGGACATTGAGCTCCGGGTGGAAGATGATGACGTAGACCTTGGGCATGTAGAGCATCCCGAGAGCTACAGAGGCACTGAGGTTCATAGAGATGGTGAGGGTGGTTGTCTGGATGTACAGCTGTGGAGGAAGGGAGAAAGAAGATGGACGAAGAGCGAGAGGGAGAGAGAGAGAGAGAGAGAGAGAGAAGAGAGAGAGAGAGAGGGAGAGAGAGGAGAGAGAGAGAGAGAGAGAGAGAGAGAGAGAGAGAGAGAGAGAGAGAGAGAAGAAGAGAGAGAGAGAGAGAGAGAGAGAGAGAGAGAGAGAAGAGAGAAAGGGAGAAACCACATTAATTAGAATGTACTCTCATATAGTAAAACCGCCCATTGCCCTTATCAAGCACTTATCTACAGGAGGTCAGGTCTATGCCTGTGGAGGGAAATGGACAGAGAAAAGAGCCACACCATTGTACTGTACTGTTATAACACTGATCACCACTTCCATAGCTGTTAGACTCTGTTAGACTTATTGGCTATAGGGTGGTCTGGCTGCACTTGGGGAGAAGAGCTCTCACAGCACTTACTATCTACAGGTTGGGCTTGATGTAAGGCTGAGGGAAGAGAGGGAAGAGCAGAACCTATCATGGTCATACCCCAGAGATCTTTTAGGTGGTCTTGATGGATTTCAATGTAATCTGAGAGAAATTGGCCTTACCTACTGTAAAGCAAAAAGAGCAACACATTAATTTATCATGCATTGCTCCATGAGTGGTCTGGGTGTGTGCATTCTGATGCTGTGGGGGAAATAAATCCAACCACTCGTACTCCCATAGCATTTATTCAAATCAAATCAAAGTTTATTGGTCGTGTACACAGATTTGCAGGTGCAAGTGAAATGCTTATGTTACTAACTCCAACAGTGCAGTAGAATGTCCTATGTTCCTAGCTCCAACAGTGCAGTAGAATGTCTTATGTTACTAGCTCAACAGTGCAGTAGAATGTCTTATGTTACTAGCTCCAACAGGGCAGTAGAATGTATTATGTTACTAGCTCCAACAGTGCAGTAGAATGTCTTATGTTACTTAGCTCCAACAGGGCAGTAGAATGTATTATGTTACTAGCTCCAACAGTGTAGTAGAATGTCTTATGTTAGTAGCTCCAACAGTGCAGTAGAATGTCTCTCAAATACAATACAAATACACAAATAATCTAAAATCTAAACAATAATCTAAAGACTAAACACCTCCCTCTGCAACTGGATCTTGGACTTCCTGGCGGGCCGCCCCCAGGTGGTAAGGGTAGGTAACAACACATTCGCCACACTGATCCACAACACAGGGGCCCCTCAGGGGTTCGTGCTCAGTCCCCTCCTGTACTCCCTGTTCACTCATGACTGTACGGCCAGGCACGACTCCAACACCATCATTCAATTTGCTGATGACACAACAGTGGTAGACCTGATCACCGACAACATCGAGACAGCCTATAGGGAGGTCAGAGACCTGGCCGTGTGGTGCCAGGACAACAACCTCTCCCTCAACGTGATCAAGACAAAGGAGATGATTGTGGACTACAGGAAAAAGAGGACCGAGCACGCCCCCATTCTCATCGACGGGGCTGCAGAAAAGCAGGTTGAGAGCTTCAAGTTCCTTGGTGTCCGTATCACCAACAAACTAACAGTTGTGAAGAGGGCACGACAAAACCTATTCCCCTTCAGGAGACTGAAAAGATTTGGCATGGGTCCTCAGATTCTCAAAAGGTTCTACAGTTGCACCATCATCCTGACTGGTTGCATCACTGCCTGCTATGGCAACTGCTCGGCCTCCGATTGATTGCAAGGCGCTACAGAGGGTAGGGCGAACGGCCAAGTACATCACTGGGGCCAAGCTTCCTGCCATCCAGGACCTCTATACCAGGCGGAGTCAGAGGAAGGACCTAAAAATTGTCAATGACTCCAGCCACCCTAGTCATAGATGGTTCTCTCTGCTACCACACGGCAAGCGGTACCGTAGCGCCAAGTCTAGGTCCAAGAGGCTTCTAAACAGCTTCTACCTCTAAGCCATTAGACTCCTGAACATCTAGTCAAATGTTTACCCAGACTATTTACACCCCCCCCCCTCCCCTCTCCACACCACTGCCACTCTCTGTTGTCATCTATGCATAAGTCACTTTAATTAACTCTACCTATGTGTACATACTACCTCAACTAACCGGTGCCCCCGCACATTGACTCTGTACCGGCACCCCCCTGTATATATTGTTATTTTTTACTGCTCCTCTTTAATTACCTGTTACTTTTATCTCTTATTCTTATCCGTGTTTTTTGAAACTGCACTGTCGGTTAGGGGCTCGCTCGTAAGTAAGCATTTCACTGTAAGGTCTACACCTGTTGTATTCGACGTATGTGACTAATACAATTTGATTCGATTTGAAATGACAGAACGAGTCCAATTAACAATCCAGAGTACTGTAAATAAATATTTGTTTCCTCAAAAAGGTAGGTGTAAAAATGATTTACACCCCGAAAGATTCGTATAAATAAAGTAGTCAAAAGTTCAGTGTTTGGTCCCATATTTCTAGCATGCAATGATTACGTCAAGCTTGTAACTCTACATACTTGTTTGGATGCATTTGCTGTTTGTTTTGGTAGTGTTTCAGATTATTTTGTGCCCAGTAAAAATGAATGGTAAATAATGTGTTGTCTCATTTTTTTTTATTTTTTTTTTAGTACTTTTATTGTAAATAAGAATAGAATATGTTTCTAAACACTTCTACATTAATGTGGATGCTATCATGAATAAGGATAGTCCTGAATAAAAGTTACAAATGCACAAATATCATAACCCACAAGACATGCTAACCTCCCCTGGTATAGTAATAGGGAGAGGTTAGTTAGAATGTCTTGGAGGTATGATATTTGTGCGTCTGTAATTTTCTCACTTATCATTATTCACGATTCATTAAGGACTATCCTTAATCAAGCCATTRTATTATTTCAAATCCAAAGTGCTGGAGTACAAAGCCAAAACAACATAAAATGTGTCACTGTCTGAAAACTTTTGGAAATCACTGTATATTAGACACTTGCCTACTCTCCATAGTGTACTGTATGTATCAGCAGTTTCTTCAGTATTGCATGACTCACTTATCGCCTCTCCACTGCAATAGCTGATGTATATTGAGCTTTCTGGCGCAAAATGGATGCTGTAGCATCACGCATGTGGATGTTAAATGGCGTTATAACTTCTCTCATCGCACTCCTTGGTGAACCTTGACCTAGAAAAAGTGAATTAGCAAATATGACTCTTTATCTCTCTGAACTCTCAGCACCTTTAGATTAGTCATTGGACTGTCCTCGGCCTGACTGAGGTATTTAACTGTACATTTAAGAAGATTACGATTAAGCTCAACAAGACGGACACCATAACACCATTCATACTTGAATTTTCAAACACTCTGAGCTTGCATAACCTTTAATCAGGCTATAATTTCAGTTTGTTCTGAATTATGTAACCATATTCTTAGAAGGCAATCATTGTTCAAGCAGCTATGTAGTTCACATACCCGCAAGAGGCACTTGTTTCCTTCAAGAGTCTTAGATTAGGCTGAAACACGTAAGAGGRCACATATCTGTGTTTGAAGAGCAGTCCATGAAAAATCTACTTAAAACTGAGCTATGGTACTTAAAATATTGAAATGCCACTTATTTTCTGACACCCTGTAGTGAGGGAGATACAGTAGTAAATATCTGTATGGCAGTAAAACTGACTGAATCTGTATGAGAGGAAATGTCACCATTTGCATAGTGTTTTCCTCAGCAAATGGCACCAGCCATGGTAACGCCTTGCACACATTCTACACAGACATTTACATGCCAGTCATGGCTTTTTCGTCTGATCTCGGCAACTCATTCAAATACCAACATTATCAACATCATCTCTCTCTCTCCACTCTCTTTCCTTCTTTCTCTCTCTCTCTTTCTCTGCGGAGCGACATCAGAGCGAGAGATCTGTCTCACCATGCATTAATAACCGAACGAATATCATGGTGCTCATACAGTATCAATGCCTTTTGTTCCACACCATTAGAAACAGAAGACAATGGAATTGTTGCACGTATTTTCCCGATTGCGTTGCTGTCAATTTACAGCGTGTGTAATTGGGTATATTGATCAAACCCTGCAGTGTTCCATGCATTATAATTGCTCATCACCAGAGGATCTCCACCGCTAGCTATGTTTCCATGTCTGGTATCCATAGCAACACCATCACCATCACCACACAGAGTTTGGTGCGAGCTATTAAAACACTGCTAAAATAAGCTTGTAATGAGACTATCTACTGCATTGCTGACCCTATCAGAGATTCATTGACTGTGTAAGAGACCTGATTTCTCTACAGTAGCCCACAAGAAGTGTAAGAGGCATACACGTACACACACATACGTATGCACATGCGCATACAAATACACTAACACGCACCGTTATTGGTAGTTAGCTGCCCAAGCTCCTATAACACAGACAGGGTTCTTTAGAGTGCTTCAGTGGGAGCTTGAGCCAAATTCGCATCCCTCTCACACACCACAGGAATGCTAAGCTTGTCACAGAGCATGTATAATGAATTCCTATTGCTTTAACATAAATAAATACATGAAGCCAATTTCCCAACTGCTTGGCAACTCTCTATTTATAGCTGCAGTAATGATTTATTAAGATAATCATCAGGAATCAAACGACTGAGTCTGAATTTTAACTTCTCAATGACAAGCATCGTCAAACACCAACATACAGATAACAGGGAAGCAAACCGTCAACAGCCTTCTATCTGCACAGACAAAAATCTGGGGAAGGTTTTTAGATAATTATACCCACGGGATGTACAGTACAAGCAATTTAGTCTGGTATAAATTGGGGATCATAAATGCACACAGAGATAAAGACACCATTCAGTAGAGTTACAATTAGGATGCTCTCCTGCCCTGTTGGAAAACACCTTCAATAATGGATCTGGGGGATTTGCATTGTCCTCTCATCTACCTGCAAGTCTCTTGTTGTTTTGGGGTAGCCTACTTTTTCAGTCAGATCAGGAGGAAGTGTATGCTGCTGCTCTGGGGACCCTTCCTCTCTGCTCATGAATGGTCCTATCATAGACTGTCTGACTGGCTGTCTTTCGCATGCTGTAAATGCATGGGCTAATGACACTGGCACAGAGATGACGTTTTGGGATATTACAGGAGGTGATCAAACATCAGCCTTGTTAGGCTGTAAGTGTAAAAAAAAAAAAATACAGTCAGAAGATCTAGACTGCCATAAATGTGATTGGAATATAGCTGTTTGTTTAACACGCCAAAAACTGTAGTATACTCAACGGCTATGTCTATTTATATGATTGTGAAGTGCTGTAGCACTTGGATATACTGACTTGATGCAACAACAACAAAATAAGAATGTCACACACCGGATAGGTGCAGTGAAATGTGTTGTTTTACAGCAATGGTAATATGGCACCCCTGGAACAAATTAGGGTTAAGTCCCTTGCTCAAGAGTATATCAACAGATTTTTAATCTTCTCGGCTAGGGTGTTCAAACCAGCAACCGTTTCGGTTACTGGACTAACGCTCTAACCACTAACTTGCCACCCATGCACTTTAGGCTACTTACATTATAGTTGTTATCGTCATGTGCTCAGCTTAATGCATCCTTTAAGGTTGCCCTCTTGGCCTGGTATTTTCTTGTTAAAAAGATATCCCTCCTTTAAGAACATATTCTCAATCTCTAACCACTATAATAAGGCTAGAGCTTAATTTAATGCCCCTGCTTCCCACAGTTCTCCTTCTGTTGATTGTAAAATGTTGGTGTGCATTGAATGCTGTTCAAGGTTCTAGATATGCAAACTCAGGCAGAGACAGTAAGCATCCAAAGTACAGTATCAATTCAGGAAGGCAAAGTGCCTTGACAAAGAAAATGCCAAGTCTAATTCTTGTCAAATTTGCTAAAAGACAACCGTATTGCAGACTGTGTCGTTTTTCTGCCCCTAAAGTTGGGAGGATATGCTTCAACGCTTCTTGCCTTAACCACGTAATCTAACTTGGCAGCTTGCCCTGACTTTAAGAAGTTCACATTTGCACAAGTGCCATATTACAAGACTTGAACTGCTTGTTAAGACGTGTTGAGGTAAAGAAGTTTGATTTAACACAAGTTTCCTTTTCCGAGTGAGGTTAACCCTTGTGGAAGTTTATATGGTTTTAGGGGAAAGTTTGTTTGGTGTCAGGAGTTCTTTACACAGGTGGTTTTCACTCGGTCAAAATTGAATGAATGATATAGAGTTAGAGATTACTCAGAGATTCTAACTTGAGACATTCAAATGAAATGGGTAAACTTGGTGTGCTTGGACCATGTTAGTTTGTTGGTGATATGAACACCAAGGAACTTGAAGCTCTCAACCTGCTCCACTGCAGCCCCGTCGATGAGAATGGGGGCGTCCTCGGTCCTCTTTTTCCTGTAGTCCACAATCATCTCCTTTGTCTTGATCACGTTGAGGGAGAGGTTGTTGTCCTGGCACCACACGGCCAGGTCTCTGACCTCCTCCCTATAGGCTGTACACTGATACCTGATCCCTCCAGAATGTTAGACATTTTGGTTAAAAAAAACAACAGACAATATGGCAACAATTAATTGACCAATGTTATTTGCAGGTTTGCTTGAATAAAACACAGTTACAGATGCTTATTACAGAATTTCTCACAATCCCTTATATGTAGTTTCATTCCAACAGTTATGTTCGGTTGGATCATTCCCCATTCCTACTGAGTGGATGGCAGTGGAACATTAAACAAATTGCATTTGGAAGCTGGTTATTTATTTGTATTTAACTTTGATTTATTCAGGGGACATTGAGACCAGGGTCTCATTTACAATGGTGTACTGAGGACAACAATATAACACATTCAAAATGATCAATAAATTAAGATAAACTACAAATTACAGAATCAACACTACAGCTTCAAACACCCCAAATAAAATAGTATACATTCAATCCAAACAGTTTAAAATAAAATTCACTCAACATTAAAGTCCCAAACTGCCCTAGAGGCACCAGAAAGTTGAGATGTAGGGAGTTCTGTAGGCTATTCCAAAAATGGGGGGATTTATCTAGATCGGTACGTACTAGTGGAACCCCGAGAGTTAACCATCCCTGTGAACGGGTTTGGTGTCTCATATTTTTWAAGTGAGGTAGGTCGGACGCTTGTGTAGTAGAACTTTGTAAACAGAAAGGGAATAATGGAGTAATCTACAGGATTTTAATGAGGACCTGCCAACATTTTGATACAGGATGCATATTAAAACGCCTCTATGGTAGACGGCATCCAAAGGTTTATGGTGACTCCATTTATCCGAATGCGGCAGTGACTACTCTAGTCAAGAACTGTCAGGAAATCTAGTTATATAAAATAAGCCTACTTTAAACCTCAGCTAATTATGTCACGCCCTGACCATAGAGAGCATTTTAATGTCTTTATTTGGTTTGGTCAGGGTGTGATTTGGGTGGGCATTCTATGTTCTTTATTTCTATGACTTGTGTTTCTATGTTTTGGCCGGGTATGGTTCTCAATCAGGGACAGCTGTCTATCGTTGTCTCTGATTGGGAATCATACTTAGGCAGCCTGTTTTGCCACCTTAGGTTGTCGGATGTTGTTTTTTGTTAGCTCTGTGTAGCCTTCAGAACGTGACGTTCGTTGTTCTTTTGTTGTTTTGTTTGGTGTTCGGATTTAATAAAGAAGCATGAACACGTACAACGCTGCACCTTGGTCTCATCCTTCCGACGAGCATTACAAATGAACTAGCTCATCCGTATGTTTTTTAAACGTCAGATTATTGTCAATCCAAAAGCCCAGATATTTATAGGCCGGAACCTGCTCAATGAAAGAACCATCCAATGCATAAATGTGTAACCCAGTGGTCACCAACATTTTCTGAGTCAAGATCACTTTCGCGGTAAAAAAGCAAGCCAAGCTCTACCGCTCAGATTTGAGTAGGCCTAATACATTATCATAACATAGCTATGCTTGGCCTGACAATATTGTTCTTCTAAGATCATATTATATTTGAAAACTCTGATAACAACATTTTGATAACAAAATGTATTTGTTGGTGTAGCACTTGCGAGGCACAGCTGAGCATAAATTTAAATAATTTGTAAATAATTAGTTTTTATATTTTACTGGACAGATGTTACCTGCATCTGATGGTCATAGTGCTTTCAAGACAACTGGGAACACGGTGGGGAAAACGAGGTAAAATCATGACATAAGTGATCTCCATGTCAGAAAGTCGGAGTTCTAGAAAGGCGCTAGAATTTCCAACTTGGAATTCCGTGTTGGATAACTGATCAAAACTATTTTTCCCCAGTCGGATCTCGTTTTTTTCAGAGTTCCCAGTTGTCTTGAACGCACTGAAGTCAAAAGTTGGATATTTCCGAGTTACCAGTTGTTTTGAACACGGCATTAGTCTCAGGGGAGGGAGGGACAGAGCAGCRGAGGGTCCGTCTGTCATTGTCCCTGCTCTCTMCTTCCTTTCCTCTGGTAAGACTGATCAGAGAGAAGGGAAACTGTCTTCCACCTGATGGCGAAACTTGAGTCACACCGCATCTGCCTCATGCACAAATTAATGTTCTACCTACGACCAGAGAAAGTGAAATATTCTTCAATACTAAAATAGACACAAGCTGCTAATAAAAATTAAAATGCATGGCTATCGATACACTTGGTTACTCATTCACTGCAGCTGCAGAGCGAGTTGAAGTAGGGAGAAGAACATTTTATGTTTTGTAACAGTGTTGACAGTGCTGAATTCAAACTTAGACATAAACTCACTCATAAAAACAGCAGCTCTTTGCTGTATTTTTTTGCCAGTCTCTCTCTGGCTGGGTAGTTTGTCTTTTCACATAAATGAAATGGTTCAACATGGGAACACTTTACCTACCCAGTGGGCTTCTGAATCAATTGCAGCGAACGCCAACAGCGCAACAAGAAACGTAGTTACAAAGGTGCAAGCCTTTATTGTTGGCTTTTCTACAGAGATGTTTGGTGATTGACAGAGAATGTCTTGAAGATTGACTGGTTGGTGACCACTGGTGTAAGACATCTGAAATATTTCTATGAGAATCAGAAAACAGTATCAATTTAATTTTTTTCTGCATTAGGTACACATTTTAAATCAACAAAGAGTTTCTGCAAGATTACAGTTCCAACATAGCCTGGTCAGCCTTAGGGGCAATAGCATACATAACAGTGTCATCTGCATACAGATGAATGTTTCAGGTTTTGCAGATAGACCAATATTATTTATATACAGTACCAGTCAAAAGTTTGGTCACACCTACTCATTCTACCTCAAGGGTTTTTCTATATTTTTTCTATTTTCTACATTGTAGGATAATAGTGAAGGCTTCAAAACTATAAAATAATACATGTGGAAACATGTAGTAACCAAAAAAAATGTTAATCAAAAAATATTTTAGATTTTAGATTATTCAAAGTAGCCACCCTTTGCATTGATGACAGCTTTGCACACTCTTGGCATTCTCTCAACCAGCTTCACGAGGAATACTTTTCCAACAGTCTTGAAGGAGTTCACTGATATACTGAGAGCTTGGCTGCTTTTCCTTCACTCTGCGGTCCAACTCATCCCAAACCTGTAAGAACCGACGCTGGAGATGAGAAGCAGGTACGGAGAGTGAACATTTAATTTACACAGACATGGAACAGGACAGGAACAGTGTCAGAACCGGGTAAAACAGAGATATGATAATCAATGCAGAAGCGGGGAGCAGAGCTGGGGAACAGATAGATATAGGGGAGGTAATAACACGGTGATTGAGTCTAGGTGAGTGCAATGAATCGCTGATGCACGTGATGAGGAAAGCAGGTGTGCGTAATGATGGTGGCAGGAGTGCGTAATGTAGGGCAGCCTGGTACCCTCGAGCATCAGGGATGGAGAGTGGGAGCAGGCGTGACTAAACAKCTCAATTGGGTTGAGATCAGGGGATTGTGGAGGCCAGGTCATCTGATGCAGCACTCCATCACTCTCCTTCTTGGTCAAATAACCTTTACACAGCCTGGAGGTGTGTTGGGTCATTGTCCTGTTGAAAAATAAATGATATTCCCACTAAGTGCAAACCAGATGGGATGGCATATCGCTGCAGAATGCTGTGATAGCCATGCTGATTAAGTGTGCCTTGAATTCTACATAAATCACAGACAGTGTCACCAGCAAAGCACCCCCACACCATCACACCTCCTCCTCCATGGTTCATGGTGGGAACCACACATGCGGAGATCATCCATTCACCTACTTTGCGTCTCACAAAGACACGCCGGTTGGATAGAAAATCTCAAATTTGTGACTCATCAGACCAAAGGATAGATTTCCACCGGTCTAATGTCCATTGCTCGTGTTTCTTGGCCCAAGCAAGTCTCTTCTTCTTATTCGTGTCCATTGCTTGTATTTCTTGGCCCAAGCAAGTCTCTTCTTATTATTGGTGTCCTTTAGTAGTGGTTTCTTTGCAGCAATTCAACCATGAAGGCCTGATTCATGCAGTCTCCTCTGAAAGTTGATGTTGAGATGTGTCTGTTACTTGAACTCTGTGAAGCATTTATTTGGACTGCTATCTGAGGTGCAGTTAACTCTAATGAACTTATCTTCTGTAGCAGAAGGAACTCTGGGTCTTCCTTTCCTGTGGCGGTCCTCATGAGAGCCAGTTTCATCAATGCACTTGGTGGTTTTTCCGACTGCACTTGAAGAAACGATAAAAGTTMTTGAAATGTTCCGCATTGACTGACCTTCATGTCTTAAAGTAAATATGGACTGTCGTTTCTCTTTGCTTATTTGAGCTGTTCTTGCCATAATATGGACTTGGTCTTTTACCAAATAGGGCTATCTTCTGTATACCACCCCTACCTTGTCACAACACAACTGATTGGCTCAAACAAATTAAGAAGGAAAGAAATTCACCAAATTAACTTTTAACAATGCACAACTGTTAATTGAAATGCATTCCAGGTGACTACCTCATGAAGCTGGTTGAGAGACTGCCAAGAGTGTTCAAAGTTGTCATCAACGTAAATGGTGCCTATTTGAAGAATCTCAAATCTCAAATATATTTTGATTTATTTAACACTTTTTTGGTTACTACATGATTCCATGTGTTATTTCATAGTTTTAATGTCTTCACTGTTATTCTACAATATAGTCAATATTAAAAATAAAGAAAAACCCTTGAATGTCCAAATTTTTGACTGGTACTGTTTAAATAGTAAAGAGGATAGGTAACTTAACTTGACACCATCAGAAAGCATAAATTGTGTCCTGTCTGACAGATAGTTAGTTCCCAAACCATTTACAAACAGCCTACGAGGCCATTTTAAGCTCAATGGTGGGGGGGGGGGCGACAGAATCAAAGGCCTTGGATAGATCAATAATAAGGGTCAATCACAGTGACTTATGATCTAAGCAATTTAATATCGCCACAATGTGACTATCCCTTGGTCTTTGCACCCAGTACTCTTATTCTCTACTTCACATCATCCGCAACAATCTGTATCCGGTGTAATTGCAATGTAATATCGCCTCCATGGCTATTATTACCTTACCGTTCCCTACTTACATTTGCACCACTGCTAAACATAGATCCTTTCTATTGTTATGACTGTATCGTTGCTTATGTGTAACTCTGCTGTTTTGTTGTCGCACGTGCTTTGCTATTTGCCAGGTCCAGTGTAAAATAGAAACTT
>NC_036857.1:6826012-6832907 GCF_002910315.2 Salvelinus sp. IW2-2015 | reverse complement strand
CAACCCACAGAGAGAGAGAGATTTGTGACAACACAAGTGGTGGCGAGGGCACCTCTGGGTTGCTGCAGAGAGGGGGATCGGTTTTACGAGCCGGAAGGCTCTCGGACGCGAGTTGACCTACATTCATCGGCAAACCCGGATTGGTGAGTCGAGAATATTACCGAATGATATCCATGCATGATTACTTCTTAGCACAGGGGACAAGAAAGGAGGGATATCATTATCCGGACTGTACCGTATAAGAGACGTTTCGCAGGCCAAGGCGACTACGATCGGTCACTCTCAACACCCCCGCCACACCTTACGTGTAGTTCTTATTTGCATATAATCGATACTCGACTTTCCACCCTTGGGTGAACTCCCGGACTGACCTCGTATTCGTAGATCGTCACCCTGTCTGTTACCATTTCCCCACAGATATCATCGTACAGTGGAAACACTTGTAGCCTGCTGCGTCCTCCGCGTCAGCAATAATCTCACCTTGGATCCGAGTTAGATCGTTCACCATGCAGCTGACTTCCTAACTCCCAGGTAATTCATTTAGCATGAATTTGTCGGACGCTCATAGAATATTCGTAACCCGCAGACTAAACATGGATCCCCCGAGGGGGTCGAGCTATGTGGGAACCCCCGTGAGCTCCGGACTGGGAACCGCGCTGGGGCTCTGGACCGCAGACTTTCGCTGCACGGTTCTGTGACATGCAGAACGTCGGTGGAGGCTCTGACCGGCCGACCGTCGCTGGAGACTCCGGACTCCGATCGTCGCTGGAGACTCCGGACCTTGGATTCTCTCTGGAGGCTCCGGCCATGGATCATCACTGGAGCTTCGGGCCATGGATCATCACTGGAGGCTCTGGGCCATGGATCATCACTGGAGGCCCTGGCCATGGATCGTCACTGGAGGCTTCGGGCCATGGATCATCACAGGAGGCTCCGGGCCATGGATCATCACTGGAGGCTTCGGACATGGATCATCACTGGAGGCTTCGGGCCAAGGATCATCACTGGAGGCTTCGTGCCATGGATCATCACTGGAGGCTTCGTGCGTGGAGCAGGCACAGGACGTACCAGGTTGGAGACACGCACTGGATGCCGGGTGCATGGAGCTGGCACAGGATATACTGGACCGTGGAGGTGCACTGGAGGTCTGGAGCGTAGAGCTGGCACAACGCGTCCTGGACAAAGGACCACCTTCGCACGTGCGGGGAGCTGGCACAGGACGCACTGGGCTGTGAAGGCGCACCGGAGATACAGCGCGTAGAGCCGGTGCAAGATATCCTGGACTGAGGAGGCGCACTGGAGACCAAGCGTGCTGAGCCGGCACCACCCGTCCTGGACAGATGCCCACTTTCGCACAGCAAGTGCGGGGAGCTGGCACAGCACGCACCGGGCTGTGGATGCGCACTGATCACCGCAAAACATGGTGCTTGCCCTGGCACGCGCTCCCCATGGTGAGTGCGGGGAGTTGGCTCTGGTTTAAACCCTGGCTCCGCCAACCACCCTGTGTGACCACCAAAAAATGTTTTGGGGGGCTGCCTCTCGGGCTTCCGTTGTGGTCACGAACCCCAGTGTCGTTGTTGTTCCTCTCTCGCTGCCTCCGTCTGCTCCCATGGAAGGCGATCCTTTCCTGCCTGGATCTCCTTCCACATCCAGGATCCCTTACCGTCCAAGATCTCCTCCCATGTCCAGGATGTCTGCTCCTCCTGGCCACGCTGCTTGGTCCGTTAGTGGTGGGATCTTCTGTTACATTCATTGATGGAAGGATAGGACCAAGGTGCAGCGTGGTAGGCGTACATCATAACTTTATTAAATGAACACCAAAAGCAAGAAAAGATAAAACGACACGTAAAGTTTTGTTGCGCTAACACAAAAACAAGATCCCACAAACTAAAGGTGGAAAAAATGCTGCCTAAGTATGATCCCCAATCAGAGACAACGATAGACAGCTGCCTCTGATTGGRAACCATACCCGGCCAACAAAGAAATAGAAAAACTAGAATCCCCACCCAAATCACACTCTGACCTAACCAATAGAGAAATAAAAAGGCTATCTAAGGTCAGGGCATGACACAGTAGTTATCTAGGTCAGAAGGATCTCCACCTTTGTAAAGGGGAAGGACATGCACCGCCTTCCAGATCTTAGTGGTAGCACCAGAAGTAATTGTTATATTGAAAATGTGGGTCAAAGGTTCTATAATTTTTATTTAATTATTTGACCTTTATTTAACTAGGCAAGTCAGTTAAGAACAAATTCATATTTTCAATGATGGCCTGGGAAGGGGGGCAGAAAGCTGCAGTAGAAAGGGATAAGCAAATCAGCTACTGTGGATATTTTTACATACATTCTATGCAAGGCACTTAATACATCATTGAAATAAAATGGTTCAAATTAAGAAAAAATAAAGTTTAGAGGTGAATAAAGGACTCCCTCTAGTGGAACTTGAGGTATTTTCAAAAACCATTATTTCAAATATAACAGACAAATGTAATGTTTGTCTGTTATGGGACCAGAGGATGTCAGAACCTGCTGCGGCGATGAAAAGGGGGCAATTAATTTTTCAAAGATTTGACCACGTTCCAGAATTTAGCTGGATTTCACCACTCTCAGTTACACTATTCAAGAAGTATGTTGACTTTGCTTTTCTAACCAGAGTAAGACATCTATTTCTCAATTGTCTGAAGTACTGCCAGTCAGAGGTAGAATCAGTCAATCTGGCTTTAGCCCAAGCTGGTTATTCTCATGGTCATTAGCTGTGTGCTGTCTGCTGAGTGGCTGACTGAGCAAGTGCAGGTGTGGAGGGGGTAGAGCGCTGCTTGATATTTTGTTGCTGTGTGTGCATCGCTTCACACAGCATGGGTTTGGGTGTGGGGAGGCACAGGTGTGGAGAGCTGCAGAGAATTCAGTCAATACGGCAACAGAGCTTTAGCCGATGCGATCAAAGCGGGATACAATAACAGGATGAACAGGATCTCATGCTTAACATTAGGAATTGCCTGGCATCGTATCACCACACATCTTTAGATAATGGGAGTCCCTGAATGGCCCAGATAAATCAAAACCAAACGTCTCTGGGGCTTTTCAGTCACAAGCAACAAGTGCAAGGTATTTTGGAGATAAGGAGTCTGGTCAAATACAGCAATCAGTCCCTGGGAGCAAAGCGTACAACACACACACACACACACACACACACACACACACACACACACACACACACACACACACACACACACACACACACACACACACACACACACANCACACACACACACACACACACACACACACACACACACACACACACACACACACACACTTAGGAGTTAATGGAGGGCTCCCTGTGAACACCACTCCTCCTTATCTGCTAAAAGCCACAGGAGTGGGCCTACAAAAGAGCCTTGCATCAAGAGGCTACTGCCGTAGGTTTTTTTGTGGCTTACGTGTGTGTAAGATGATAGCCAGTGTTCTGTATGAGTTAACCGCATAAGGAGGATGGACACATTAAGGGCTTGCTCTACACAATGAACTCCTAATGGCTAACTGAGTGTAATTCATCTATGAAATCAGTGGCAAATTGAGATGAGGAAAATCAGTTTGTGATCCATCCCTTTCTGTAGCCTAGCAGGAAGGATATTGAACGGGGCGGCACTCAAAAGGTTAGGCGTAAAACTTTCCTGTCGACCTTGATAGTCTGTCAGTGGAAAACTTCTACTCAGCTACATGTACACAAGGCCTGCCAAGCACCACACACAACTCAAGAATAGAGCAGATAAATGCACCTGTATTCTGTCCAATACTATTCAGATAAGCAATGACTAGCACAGGGGGTCAGGATGTCACGTTCTCAATCAACTCCAGTAGCTGCTGATGTCAAGTGCATTTCTAGAGTGCACCTTGTCGAGGAATGGAATGTCTTGACTCAGATTATCTATCCCCCTTTTTCACCTCCTCCTTCCTCTCTTCCACCTCCTCCTCCTAGTCTTCAACCTCCTCTTCTTCCAACTCCTCATAGTCTTCCTCTTCCAAATATTTGATTAATATACACTACCGGTCAAAAGTTTTAGAACACCTACTCATTCAAGGGTTTTTCTTTATTTTAAATATGTTCTACATTGTAGAATAATAGTGAAGACATCACAATTATGAAATAACACATAAGGAATCATGTAGTAACCAAAAAAGTGTTTAAAAAATCTAAATATATTTTATTTAGCCACCATTTGCTTTGACGACAGCTTTGCACACTCTTGGCATTCTCTCAACCAGCTTCATGAGATAGTCACCTGGAATGCATTTCAATTAACAGGTGTACCTTGTTAAATGTTCATTTGTGGAATTTCTTTCCTTCTTAATGCGTTTGAGCCAATCAGTTGTGTTGTGACAAGGTAGGCGGGTTTACAAAAGATAGCCCTATTTGGTAAAAGACCAAGTCCATAATGGCAAGAACAGCTCAAATAAGCAAAGAGAAACGACACTCCATCATTACTTTAAGACATGAAGAGGAGACATGAAGAGGAGTGTGAATCAGGCCTTCATAGTCGAATTGCTGCAAAGAAACCACTATTAAAGGACACCAATAAGACGAAAAGACTTGCTTGGGCCAAGAAATACAAGCAATGGACATTACACCAGTGGAAATTTGTCCAAACTGGAGATTTTTGTTTCCAACCACTGTGTCTTTGTGAGACGCAATGTGAGTGAACGGATGATCGCATGTGTATTTCCCACCGTAAAGCATGGAGGAGAAGGTGTGATGGTGTGGGGGTGCTTTGCTGGTGACACTGTCTGTGATTTATTTAGAATTCAAGACACACTTAACCAGCATGGCTACCACAGCATTCTGCAGTCATACGCCATCCCATCTGGTTTGGGTTTAGTGGGACTATCTTTTGTTGTTCAACAGGACAATAACCCAACACTAGCCAGGCTGTGTAAGGGCAATTTGACCAAGAAGGAGAGTGATAGAGTGCTGCATCAGAAGACCTGGCCTCCACAATCACCCAACCTCAACCCAATTGAGATGGTTTGGGATGAGTCGGACCACAGAGTGAAGGAAAAGCAGCCACCAAGTGCTCAGAATATGTGGGAACGCCTTTAAGACTGTTGGAAAAGCATTCCAGGTGAATTTGGTTGAGAGAATGCCAAGAGTGTGCAAAGCTGTCATCAAGGCAAATTTGAAGAATCTCAAATATAAAATATATTTAGATTTGTTTAATACTTTTTAGGTTACTACAGGATTCCATGTGTTATTTCCTAGTTTTTATCTCTTCACTATTATTCTACAATGTAGAAAATAGTAAAAATAAAGAAAAACCCTTGAATGAGTAGGTGTTCTAAAACTTTTGACCGGTAGTGTATATGTATTTTTATATTAAGAATAATAATTTCTCTTTCGTCTCTGTGTTTTTATAATTTTACATCACATCCCAAGGGTCTGACTCTCACCGGATAAATAATTTCAGCGAGGGCAAACAGCACCCCTCTGTCTCATTATGTGTAGCCCATGTATCTGATGCTCTCTGGACCAAAAGAGTACAACATGTAAGCCACTGTAGCATTTGATTGATTGATGCTGGCAAGCATTTAGCCTCACTTGATGGAAAACATATAAAATAATTAGCCAATCAGCATTGAGCTGATCTCAGCAGTGGTTTGTCCTGGTGCAGCGAAATGCACCCCAAGGGAGGCCAGTTTGGATTTGGCTTCACACCAATCAAATTACATCCTAAACAAAACTTAATTTTCAGATAAACTTGTCTGTTTCTGGTCTGCTTGTGCTGATGTCCTGCAGTAGCTAGCTTGCTAAATCTTCCCTTTCCTAAGCTATGGATGAAGATGGGGCTTAATTCTCTGAACAGGCCAATGATTATGACTGCGATTCTGATCTAACCATAAATTAATATGTTGTGCCACTGGCCTGAGACAATTGAAGTTCAATTGTAGCCTAGATGTAGCATAGTAGGCTCAAGTTAACTAGTTAGCTAACTTAGCTGGTTCATTGTTGCCCATGCGAGGAAGTTAGGCTAGCAAGCATTTTAGCTAGGTAGCCCATGATAACAAAAACAAAAAGTGTACTGTATGACACAGCCATAAACCGTTTTGCCAACATGAAAGAGAGGCCCATGGCATTGGTGTTCAACTAGTCTACAAGTAGGGTGAGGCAATTAGCTTTTTTACTTGAACACGCACACACGCACACGCACACACAGAAATCAGTACCATGGACAGCCACATGATACMGTATTTAGCAACATTGATTGGACTAAATAGTTTTGCTATTTATAAGTTTGTTTTCAGTGTAATAAACTAAGCATGTAGAGCCTTTTTGATTTGATGATGTTTAAATGTTTAAGTTGAAATGGTGCTAGAATAGCGGAGGTAGTGCGCCTGTTGTCTTTGTTCTAACTTACGGTAACTCTGTGGTTATAAATTAGTAGTTGTTTAGTAAACTGTAGAAAACATTAACTTGCTTGACTATGCTGCAGGTCATGTAACTGTTGGTTACAAGCAATATTTGCTTTGTGGACTTCACTGGACAGATGCTGCTCTGCGGTTTTGTGATGAAACAAACGTATGTTTAGTTAAATATATTCCGCCACTGTGTGACTGTTGTCTTTTTGTTGTCACAGCCTTATTGTATATCACGGTGGCGTATGAACAAGTGGGTTATAGAGCAAACAACACAATTATCACAACATAGTTGTAATATTGCTTTTTTACTGGCTTGGCTTCCACAGTCATTTACCCACGCACCGCTACTGCCTCCTAGTCTTCCTCCACCGCTTCCTCCTCCTCCATCTCCTCCTTCTCTTACTCCTCCACCTCCTCCTCCTTCTCTTCCTCCTCCAACTCCTCCTTATCCTCCTCCTCATCCTCCACCTCCTACTCTTCCTCTTC
>NC_036857.1:6769594-6823549 GCF_002910315.2 Salvelinus sp. IW2-2015 | reverse complement strand
AGTACGACCCAGGTGATATGTGGATAGGTGGAATGGGAGAGCGAAACAGGACTCATGCCGCCTGTGCTCTCTATGACATGAGGCGGCCCAACCCCAAGTACCGGACCGGAGAAAAGTTGGCCCAACAAGACCTGATACAGAACCCATTGGTCCAACGCCTGAGGAACGAAGCGGCAACTCACTGAGGCAAAAAATAACAACAACCGAAGAGAGGAGTTACAGAACAGTAAAAAGGTGCGGCATCCCCCTGGAGCCTCGGCAACATTTTCCCGTTGATCCACTCGCATCTGCTGAGGGTAATCATGCAGCGACTATCTTTGTCATGGCAAACGATTCCATACACCACAACGACACACGCCAATCGTTACGTGCGTCAGGCGCCGCGAGCTGAAGATTACTGCTGGCTGACGGGCATCTCCTGCTGTTACATTATCACCGTTCCTAAATGATTAGCCAAGCCCGGACGTGGGCGTGTGCTCCTATCCGGAGGATTCCTGGGCACTCGGGGATGTGCATCAGCTACGCCGCGCTGCCTCACCAAGACCAACCGATCTACCGAATCATTTAACAGGGGGAACGCAAACAGTGACAGCCCCGCCGCTTCAATCAGCCCCACCTCCCAGACGCCATCACCTCCTTCCTCATACTGTCCTGCAGCCTGCTGGCGGTGCTCGTCTGTGTCGCCGTGGACACCGCGCAAACCAATCAGTCGCTACGGACGAGCAGAAGACCATGAAGCCCCAACCTGGCGCGTGGGGTGCTTGAAGTGTGACATTTCACGACTGCAGATGATCATGTTCGCTGGGCTAACAGCATCTCTAATGGTTCACAGTGTACACATCTACGCTATCGAAACCCGCGACGTGCAGAAGACTTCAAACTGAGGCCAAGCCCATCCGCTTCACAATGTACACCAGACCTGTATAGTCTGGCTGGCCGTTCATCCCATCTTCTTTGCACAGCCCAGTCTTGCAGAGAAGGTGAGCTCACTCCTCCTCTCCCCTCTCCTCTCTCTCTACTCTCTCTCTCTCTCTCTCTCTTCTCTCTCTCTCTCTCTCTCTCTCTCCTCTCTCTCTCTCTCTGCTCTCTCTCTCTCTCTCTTCTATTCCCTCTCTTCTCTCTGCTCCTCCCCGCCTCTCACTCTCCCCGTCTCTCTCTCGCCTCTCGCCCTCCAATATCTGCTATTTTTATTTCCTCCCTCTACTCTCTCTCTCTCTCTCTCTCTCCTCTTCTCCTCTCTCTCTCTCTCTCTCTCTCTCTCTCTCTCTCTCTCTCTCTCTCTCCCCCTCTCTCTCTCCCCTCTCTCTCTCTCTCTCTCTCTCTCTCTCTCTCTCCCCCCTCTCTCTCTCCCCTTCTCTCTCTCTCTCCCTCCATATCTCTTTTTATCCCTCTCTCTCTCTCTCTCTCTCTCTCTCTCTCTCTCTCTCTCTCTCTCGCTCTCTCTCTCTCTTCTCTCTCTCTCTCTCTCCCCCTCTCTCTCTCTCTCTCTCTCTCTCTCTCTCTCTCTCTCTCTCTCTCTCTCTCTCTCTCTCTCTCTCTCTCTCCCCCTCTCTCTCTCCCCTCTCTCTCTCTCTCTCTCTCCCTCCATATCTCTTTTTATCCCTCCATCCCTCTCTCTCCCTCCCCCTGCACTGCTTCTGCTCCTTCCAGCCTGTGTTTTATCTATGCAAACTTACACACTGACATAGGCACACACTGACATAGGCACACACTGGCACACACTGACATAGGCACACACTGACATAGGCACACACTGACAAGGCACACACTGACATAGGCACACCACTGACATAGGCAACACGACATAGACACACACTGACATAGACACACACTGACAAAGACACACACATAGAGACGTAAAAACAGAACACAACAGAGGCTTTTACACACACACACACACACACACCACACACACACACACAACACACACACACACACACACACACACACACACACACACACACACACACACACACACCACACACACAACCACACACACAGGGTCTGTATGCTAAAGACTCATTTTCTTTTGATTTCAAATCATATGGCTCAGATGTGCATAATAAAAACACAAAGGACTGCAGGAGACATAAATAGGCATTAGAAAAGGAGGGGGGGGGGTGCTGTGAGATGTAGCAGCTCCTTATGTCATTATCTTAGCTTTCACGCCTGGAGCTCAACACTAGCTATTATGCCTCATCCTGTGGAGGAAAGCTAGGAGGAGGAGAAGGAGGAGGGAGGAGAGGTGGAGGAGGAAGACTAGGAGGAGGTGGAGGAAGAAGTCTAGGAGGTGGAGGAGAAGGAGGATTTGGTCAATACTTAAACTTAAAAGTAAACCAACCTATTCACTTACACATTAAAGAAATATTTCTTCAAAAGAAATGCATTAACAACATTACAATTTGGGAGCAATTCAATCACCTTTTAAATATAATACCAATTAATTATAACAAGAATAAACTCAATAATTGGTTCTAATAAGGGTATTACACTCTCCCCCCACCACAATTAGGCATGTCCTCATGACATGAAAACACACAAGTGAAATGTAATAAGTAACCATGTCAACTCTTAATAACTCTCTCTTCAACCTACAACTGAGACAAACCTTGTTAGATAATTGAAAAGGAGATACATTTGTGTTTCCCTTATCCAATCTACTTGTATAGTGTGGAACAATATCTGACAACTGGGGCTATACTTGGAACTCCAGGTTAATCATAGGTAAGTAGTACAGGAGCYTTCTTTACTCTCTGAGATCTTCTTATTCCTGGTCCTTCTATTTCCTCCGAAGTTTCACTTCTCCTTGAACTTCTCGTTCCTCTTCTTGAATCTCTTCAATTTAGTTAGATGCCTCATTATCATCTGCTTCAACTCCAGTTGCGACATCAGCTTTTTGAATGGACTCTATTGCTTCTACAACTTGTTCTGCTCTTTCAGGTTCCACAGTAATTTGATTCCAGACTATGTCTAGGTCCAAGCTAAACGGTTCCAACATCTCTTCCACTTCTCGGCTCCTAGAGTTTGTATTAGGCACTTCATTCCATACTCCTTCTGAGTCGAAATCCTTCTCATCTTCTGGATTCTTAACCTCTTCAACTTTCTCATCATTCCGAGGAGTACAGTTTCCAGGCAACTTTTAATTTCCCTTTCTCTTCCTCCTTCTTTGCTGGGTCCTTCTACTAGGAGTTGGTTCTATGTTAACCACAGGTTCTAGGCACACTTTCTGCCCCAGTGGTAGCAGGTGATTCCGATGAAGAATCTTAATGGGTCTATCTCCACTTTCAGGCTTCAAACGGAACACAGGTAAGTTTGACATCTGACTTTCCACCACATATGGCGTAGAAACCCAGCCATCTGCCAGCTTATGTTTTCCATGCAGTCCTAGATTCCGTATAAGGACTCTGTCTCCAGGCGTAAGTTGCGTGTAGCGAATCTTCTTATCATATCGCTGTTTGTTTTCATGGTTTTGCTTTCCAGCAGTGCTCTCAGCAAATTTGTAAGCAGCTTGTAACTGTTTCTTYGTATCAGATACATACTTGATGTAAGTTCTCTCTGAAGAGCTATCACTCGAGACTCCAAAACAGATATCAACGGGCAATCTAGCTTCACGTCCAAACATCAAAAAATAGGGTGAGTAGCCAGTCGCTTCATTCCAAGTACAGTTATACGAGTGCACTAGATGCCCAATATACTGACTCCATTTGTTMTTTTGTGTAGGATCAAGAGTTCCAAGCATGTTCAACAAGGTTTGGTTGAATCTCTCGGGTTGTAGATCTCCCTGAGGATGATATGGTGTTGTCCTTGACTTCTCCACTCCAAGCATATTCAGTAGCTCACGGATGAGTCGACTTTCAAAATCTCTACCTTGATCGCTATGCATCCTCTTCGGTAGACCATAATGGATGAAGTACCTCTCCCACAATACTTTGGCGACAGTGGATGCTTTCTGATCCTTCGTAGGAAAAGCTTGAGCGTATCTCGTGTAATGATCCATAATGACCAGGACATTCTCTGTGTTATGTGAGTCAGGCTCAATGGACAGGAAATCCATACACACAAGGTCCATAGGTCCATCACTTTGCATATGACCAAGTGGAGCAACTATATTTGGAAGTGTTTTCCTCTGTACACAACGAGCACAGGACTTACAGTACTCCTCTACTTCCATCTTCATGCGTGGCCAGTAGAACCGATCTCTGACAAGTCCATACGTCTTGTCAAATCCTAAATGACCTGAGTCATCATGCAGCGACTTGAGGACCATAGTTCTGAACTTCTCTGGAAGTAGTAACTGAGCACGACGAGTTTCGTTTGGCGGATGTGTGATCCTGTACATAACTCCATCTTCCATCTTTAGCTTCTCCCACTCTCTCAGGAGCAAAGAGATGAATGGATATTTGGTCTTTGTCACCCTGGTAATATCATGTTTATTAAGAGCAACCCACATCTCTCCTAAACAAGGGTCTTCTTGTTGTGATGCAGCAAGTTACATAGTGCTCAATCTGGGCATGTGAGACTTCAGCATGCTCAGGTTACAGTATGCTTGAGGCACAGAATGCATAGAGGCTCCCAACTGATCAATCACTCTCCTAGATGATCCAGGAGTTACTCTTAACAACACTAGACATCTGGCACATGGCTCGGACACCAGATGCAGGAAAGTCACTCAAATCTTGTTCCACTGCAGATTGCTGATGAGAGCGGCGAGATAAAGCATCGGCATCTATGTTCTGCCTGTACTTGAGACTAAAGTCATAGGTAGATAATGCAGCTAGCCAACGATGACCAGTGGCATCCAATTTTGCGGACGTGAGGACATATGTCAATGGGTTGTTGTCTGTTCTAACCTCGAACTTGACCCCATACAGGTAATCATGTAGTTTATCAACCACGGCCCACTTCAACGCAATAAACTCTAACTTGTGAGCTGGGTAGTTGCGTTCAGAAGCGGCCAGGCTTCGACTCACAAATGCCACGGGACGCAGACCCTCACCTTGATCTTGGTAAAGTACTCCACCTAACCCTTCGCGGCTAGCATCTACATGTCGAACGTATGGCAACTGAGGATCAGAAAAAGCCAACAGAGGAGCTTTTGTGAGGTTTTCCTTCAATGTCTCGAATGCTAATTCACACTTCTCATCCCACCTTGATCCAAATGGTTCTGAGGGGTTGAGGTAGGCTTTCTCCTCTTCCTTGGACTTTCTTCCTTTCTTGGCAGAGGGAAGATATCCGCATAAGAGCTGATTCAGGGGGTAACTCACTTTAGAATAGTCTTTGACAAATCTTCTGTAATATCCACAGAATCCTAGGAAAGAACGCAGAGCAGTCACAGTTTCACGCCTTGGCCATGTGGTGACAGCTTCAATATTTGAGGGGTCTGTAGCCACTCCATTCTGGGATATGATATGTCCAACATAGTTGACAGATGTGTTGCAAAACTGACACTTGTCAAGGGACAATTTTAGGCCTTCACTTTTCAAGCGGTCTAACACCTTGAGTAACCTCTGCTCGTGTTCCTCCAGCGTCCGTCCAAACAAAATTAAGTCATCAAGGTAAACAAGAAGTTTGAGTAGGTTCATGTCTCCAACTGTCTTTTCCATGACATGTTGAAATGTTGCAGGTGCTCTGGGCACACCCTGTGGCATCATCTCAAATTGGTCAAATCCAACTGGACAGATAAATGCAGTCTTCTCTTTATCTGTATCGCCCATCGGAATTTGATAGTATCCGCTTCTGAGATCTAACACACTGAACCATTTGCTCCCACTCAAACATGTCAGAGCATCCTCCACACGTGGGACTGTGTACTGGTCTGGAACAGTGCGCTAGTTGAGGGTCCTGTAATCAACACACCTGCGTATGGTGCCATTTTTTCCTCTAACCAGATGTATAGGGGCTTTTCGACTCAGATATGATCCAATAACTTTTCAAGTTATTAAGATGCTTCCTCACATCTTCAACATCAGCTGGGGCCAAGCGGCGAGATCTCTCCCTTAATGGTTTGTCTTCAGTAACTCTGATGGTGTGGTGAGTACTCTTTGAACAACCCACATCAAACTCATGTGTTGAGAAAACTTCTTTCCGTTCCATCATCTTTTCACATAACCTCTTCTTCCATCCCTCAGGCACTGAAGAATCTCCAAAGTTGAATGAAGAAGACGTCAGTTTCTCAGATGAATCATGCTTACTTTTCAATAGAACACCCGGAGCACATCTACAAGAAACAGATGAGCAATAGGCGTACCTCGTTTCAGGGTGATCTCCTTTGTCGAGACATTCCTGACAGTAAGAGTGATTCTTCTAGACGACACAACTGCAACCGTCTGGATTTCATGCCTCACTAGTAGTTCTTCGGGGAACCGGGTTCTTCAGGCCTCTCTACCAGAATGGTTTGAGTAGAAGGTATCCCAGGAAACTTTGGAATTCCAGTAACTCTCRCCTGCCCACCAGGTGGCAGGGTGACAGGTTTTGTCTGTGCGAACCAGACCGTTCCTCTCTTCTCGTCATCATCAGTTGAGCTTTCTATCATCCTCTCATATGCCTCTTTGATAGCAGGATGAACTTGTAGTGTGCTAAGGAAACCTTCACCTTTCTTTTCTTTGCAAGCAGTCATAAGTCTCTTCACTACAGATGTATTGGTGCCGACCAGAATAGACATGTCACCTTTCATGGCCGGATCTGGACAAGTGCTTACATGGTCTCTGCTACACCCACAACCGACCCTGAGAACTCAAGCTTGAGTGACAAATAGCCATCATATGGACACTGATCAGAGCTAAGGCCCCATATCTCAAAGTTTCCTATAGTAATCAATGGCAAATGCGTCAAGTACTTGTCATAAAAGGATCTGTAAAGTAGAGTAATCTGAGAACCGCTATCTAGTAAAGCTTTAGCATAGACACCTTCAATCTGTACTTGAACGACATAACTTGGACCAACTAAACCTGTAGGTAGTATGTCTTTCATGTCTTCATACTTGTGGCACTTGGCGGAACGTATCTTCACCGGGACGTCAGGCTGCTCCTTCACTGGGTCCCTCTGTAGTTTCCCATAGACCGCTTTTGTTTGATTAGGCGTGTGTTGACTTTCCTCAAGTTCTCTTCACCTTCACAGTTTCTCTTGAAATTGCCATCTTCTCCACATCTATAACAGAACACTTCGGGTTTGCTGTCGGCTTGTGTCTGTTCTTGTGATGGATTTAGTCTCTTCTTTTTGCTTTTAAATGCCACATCTGACCTTTGTGTGTCAGATTGAGCTGCTGTGACGTTAGCAGACATGAGAATTCATTTAATTTTAAAAACTTTGATCTCTTTTCTCAGCASTTCTATCTTGGTATTAGCTTCTTCGCAAACTGTGGCAACAGGAGCAACAGCTGATGACTTTGCAACACTCTTCGTTGTGTTCCTGTCTTGAATCATGTCCTCCTCCTCCCTTACTTATTGTAGTAGTTCAGTAAAGCTTGGTGGTTCAAGCAGTTTATAGGTCATGCGAATACGAAGCGCAACCATGTCATGTGAGGATGCACCKCTCACTACTTGGCCAATGCGTGTGCGATTCATCTCTGACAGCTCAATGCCTCCTTTTCGATAAACAGCATGCAGCAACTGGTCAAGTCTCAATAGGTAAGCTGAAAGCTTCTCTCCTTCACTTTGGAATGTGTTTCTGAACCTTACCATGAGATCAGGTGCACTTTCGCTGGTACCGAATGCTGTTTCTAGAGCCTTGTATTCGATTGCTGTAGCATGGGGGTTTCCTGTCTTGAATAACCTCACAATGTCAGCAGCAGGCCCTTTAAGACTTTCTATTATTCTCTGTTTTTTCACATTGTCGGTGCACTGCCATTCCTCTAGAAAATGGTTGGTTTGCTCAGCCCATGCATCATACTTTTCCCCTCCACTAGGAGTGGGTTTCACACCTGAGAACATACGCAGCTTACAGTAACTCTGAGTCTCAGATGGCACATTGTTGCATTTCTCTACCAGTGAACTGATGGCAGTAACCAGTTCAGTGTTGAGGTCAGCGCCAGAGGGACTTACCAGGCCTTTAACATCAGCTACAGTCTTCCCTTCATGTCTTAGAAAGGATAATAGCTTCGCCTGAAAATCTTCACCCTCTCTCTCTCAACAGGAGATGTGACTTGTGAAACTACATGTACAGGCCAGGGACCCAACTCTCCAGGTATCCCAACAACACTTGGCACAAGCTATTTTCCGTTAAGATTGTTGATATCTCTTACCAAAACAGTCACTGCTTTTAATCAGCGTGAATAGACAACAACGACCATGCAGTTAATTTTTACAAAGCCTTAACATAAGTCAGTGTTTCCAGCAAGAACCGCATCAGACCACATCCTGCTGCACATTGCGAAGGGACAAAATGCACGATTAATAGCCTAGTTGTTTCTCTCTACACCAGGTAACAATCTCTTTACAGCATTCATGTTGTAAGTCTATGCCTATACTACAATGTTAGGAAGAAATCCAAAACTTTCAATATAAAAAATGTTCAAATGGTGAGTCAGTGTAGAATCTTAGTATAGATGTCAAGCAGTGAAGAAACATTGAGCAAAAAATAAAATTACACCAGAGTCATTTCTGAAAATATCTATCAAACAAAAACCAAATTCCCAGACGAGCACCCCAAAATTTAACCCTCGTCACCTAAGCTCAAAATTTGACTCTCACGATATTAACTTACATAGAGTATCTCAACAGCATGGGATGTTAGGTGAGAAGGACATCTCCAATAAGAATCCCCTATTGTAAACTATCTAGGGTGAGACAAATAGGTATTTAACTTTCAGATGGAATGATTATAGGTTTTTGTTATTGTATAAGGATTTACTTTCCCATGCATTAAAAAATTGAAACAGTAAATGACTCCCACCAAGCAACATAAAAAGGTTCAAGATGTGTTATTATTACATTTTCATAGCGACCACATCAAAACGAAAAATAAAAATTAATAAACCCCAATGAGTCGTGCACACCCATGTCCAAATTATTTCAAGCTTGCTTAACTTCTCTAGGATAGGGGCAGCAAAATTCACTTATGGATAAATAGCGGGCCCAATTTCAACTTCCTTCTACTCATCCCGAGAAATAAGATATGCATTATTATTAGAGATTTGGATAGAAAACACTCTGAAGTTTCCTAAACTGTTTGAATCATATCCTGTAAGTATAACAGAACTTATTGTAGCAGGCAGAACCCCGAGGACTAACCACCCTTTATTTTTTTTATTTTTTTCAAGTCACTGTCTGTTCCAATGAGTTTTCATTGGAATACTGGATTTCTAATCACCCCCTGTTTTCCAGTTCCTACCGCTTCCCACTGGATCTCACCAGTCTTAGGAAATAGGTTGAGGTTATTAATTTGTTGCAATGAAAAGAAGGCCATCAGGAAGCAGTGTAACGTATGTGTAACGTTTGAGAGCTGCCGCAAGAACTAATAGTCAGCGTTAGTCTTGTTAGCTCTCCTGTATGGGAAAACAGAGAAGACCCCGTCTTCATTTGATCGATTATTAACGTTTACAAATACCTTAAGTTGTATCCACAAACAGTACTTTGAAATGTTTTGGCCAAAGTTTAGAAGCGTAATTTTCGTGAGATATTTTTGTAGTGATCTTTGCGCAAATTGGAAAGCTGTTTTTTTTCTGGATCAACCGCACCAAATAAAATGGACAATTTGGATATATATGGACGGAATTAATCGAACAAAAGGCGACATTTGTGATGTTTATGGGACATATTGGAGTGCCAACAAAAGAATCTCGTCAAACGGTAATGCATGTTTTATATTTTTATTATCTGCGTTTGAGTATAGTGCCGGCAGGGGGTGGGTATTAATTTGTGGAGACGTTCAAACAAGAATCTGTTCCAAAACAACTTCGTAAAATGACAAGGTTGTCAACAACCAACGCATCAAAGTTGTATAGCGGCAGAATGAGAACCAGGTAGGGAGTGGCTATTTAATTTCAGTTTTTCACTCACCACGTTTATTCCGGAAAATGTCTGTCCTCACTCTGGTAGCCTATTGACAAATATCAAGACAAGCTACACGTGGTGATTGATGCCCATTTCGTCAGCTAGTTAATTGATCATGCCACTTTGATATGCGTTGTTATGTTTGGCAACCCTTGGCATTACCCGAAGGTTTTTCTTGGAACAGATTGCTGTTGGAACGTTCCACAATATTACATCCACCCGCCGGCAGGCGAGCTTGAAACATATGCTTCTCTCTCTTCTGATGACATTGTCTATCATCAGATTATAGCATCTTATGCTTTCGCCAAAAAAGCGCTTTTTGAAATCTGACATGTGGGCTGGAATTCACAACGAGGTAGCTTCATATTTGTATCTTACATGTAGTGATTTAATGAAAGTTTGATTTATTATATAAAAAAAAAATTAATTTGGCGACGTAAGCGTCCCACTATCCTAGAGGAAGTTTCAAACCCCGTTGGCACCCGTTGGACCTCCCCCCAAAAAATGAGACACACACTACAGTCCCGAAGCACCCCCACCGTTTGTAGTTACTCACTACTCGTAGCTATCTCCCCTCAGCCGAAGTATGGCAGTTCCTTGCAGGTTTTCCTCACAAGATCCACAGCAAGCACAGCTATCAATGCAGACCATGTACTCTTTAGCAGTTAACCCGATCCCATGGAACATGAACTCGTTAATCTTTTCCCAAGCAATTCTCTCTCGGTTTCACACGATGCTAGGCTAACCTCAATGCTGTCCAATACCTCCAACAATGAGATGGTAGCTCAGTCTTTACTAAGTAACAACTCTCTTATAAAATAAAAATCGGATTTCGCTTCAAAACTCGGTAGGTATGGGTTTTGTAATATTTTTATCGTCTTCTGTTAAAAAAAAATCTTCACCAACGGTCATAATGTAATGTCCATCCTTTTTTCAACGTTCTCTCTCCCCTCGATTTTTTTCCCAAGGCCTCCCGTTAACCAGGTCAACTCCCATTGGCCACAGCTTAACAAGCGACCTTATTGCGTCAATACTTAAACTTAAAAGTAAACCAACCTATTCACTTACACATTAAAGAAATATTTCTTCAAAAGAAATGCATTAACAAACATTACAATTCAGGAGCAATTCAATCACCTTTAAATATAATACCAATTAATTATAACAAGAATAAACTCAATAATTGGTTCTAATAAGAGTATTACAAAGGTACTGCATAGGTGTAAACTTGATTTTTTTTAGCAAGAGATAGCACTTGTATAGCCTAAGAAAGTAGCAGAAATGTGTTTTTAATGGCATTTTATTGAAGGGAAACAATAACAGTCTTGAACTTTTTGGGCAACATATTATATATTCTTTATATACTGTACAATGAGGAATTCAACTACAAAATACTAGTCTTCTCCCATTTGTTTAACCATTGCCCCACACCCACAAGGTGTATAAACAACACAATAAATAAGAATAAAATAAGATAATAGAACAAAACAAAAATGTGAAGAACATAAATCAATCAACTCTAATTAGCACATGTAGAGCAGTATGCAAGTGTGGTGTATGGACTTTGCAGAATATATCTCACATGTGCAGCACATTAGTATTTGTTTTACAGTCCTTCTTTGGGGGACAGATTGGCATCTCCTCCTCTTGCCTGCCCCAGCTGCAGCCTCAGGTGGATCAGGAACAAGATTCAGCCCCTGAACAGCTTTCACAAGCTCTGCAGAGGCTCTTGTGTGGGGGAGACGCTCCCTTTTGAATGTGTGGGGTTACAAGTGCCTTTCCAGCTGCTCCAGGAACACCCTCCTCTTGTTCCACTTATCAGGCATCCAGAGTAGGGTTGATCTTGTTCCATATCACGAAGGCATTGTATGAGGACACATCAATGATGTTATGGAAGATACTCAGGGGCCTAGCGGGCAGTCATCCTCCTGCAGCTGTAAGTTACAATCACCTTGTCCAGGTTGTCCACGCACCCTTTGTTGTGGTTGTAGCCCAGGGTGATGGCTGGCTTCCTGTCCTCATGATCACTGATATCAGCCGTTTGGTGCAGTGTGCTCAGGAGGACCACATTCTTGTTCCTCTTTGGGAGGTAAGAAAATAGAGTGGTGGTGGGGGTGAAGGCAAACTTTGATGAGAAGGCCTCTCTCCCTCTTGTTGTGAGGAGTGCAGAGGGGAGCTCAGGCTTGTTCTTTCTAACTGTGCCAACCATGGTGATCTTCCTCTTCAGGAGCTGCTGGCTGAGTGCAATCAGTAGCACACATAATCTCATTGTGTGTGTGTGTGTGTCTTTGTGGTTTTTGTGGTGTGTAAATGATTTTACAACTGCCTGGTCAAAAATGACCCTAAGACAATCTTTGTACCTTGGTGTAGAGCTTTCATGGAAATATGAA
This sequence comes from Salvelinus sp. IW2-2015, assembly GCF_002910315.2. NCBI lineage: Eukaryota > Metazoa > Chordata > Actinopteri > Salmoniformes > Salmonidae > Salvelinus > Salvelinus sp. IW2-2015. Next base: position 6,811,170 of record NC_036857.1, on the reverse strand, counting down.
CAAATGTGATGTTTCACTTTTTCTAATGTTGGGGTCACTCTAGGAAAAGTCATCGAATTTCAAGTTGAAAAAATATCATTTAGGGGGTTTTCTCTGCTGTTAAACACATTTTGACCCTTAAGACAACACAAGGGTTAAATGGATGAAGTTTGGAACCACCAAGATTCTTCATAGAGCTGGCCACCCGGGCAAACTGAGCAATCGGGGGAGAAGGGCCTTGGTCAGGAAGGTGTCCAAGAACCTGATGGTCACTCTGACAGAGCTCCAGAGTTCCTCCGTGGAGATGGGAGAACCTTCCAGAAGGACAACCATCTCTGCAGCACTCGACCAATCAGGCCTTTATTGTAGATTGGCCAGACGGAACCACTCCTCAATAAAAGGCACATGACAGCCCACTTGGAGTTTGCTAAAAGGCACCTAAAGGACTCTCAGACCATGAGAAACAAGATTTTCTGGTCTGATGAAACCAAGATTGAACTCTTTGGCCTGAATGCCAAGCGTCACGTCAGGAGGAAACCTGGCACCATCCCTACGGTAAAGAATGATGGTGGCAGCATCTTGCTGTGGGGATGTTTTTTAGCGGCAGGGACTGGTGAGACTAGTCAGGATCGAGGGAAAGACGAATGGAGCAAAGTACAGAAAGGTCCTTGATGAAAACCTGCTCCAGAGTGCTCAGGACCTCAGACTGGGGCGGAGGACATGAGGCTGTAATCGCTGCCAAAAGTGTGTGAACAAAGTAATGAGTAAAGGGTCTAAATTCTTAAATGTGGTATTTCAGTTTTTTATTGTGCACATTTTTTTTTTTTATGTGCTTTGTCATTATGGGGTATTGTGTGTAGATTGAGGAGAGGGAAAAAACTATGGAATCTGTTTTAGAATAAGGCTGTAATGTAACAACATGTGGAAAAAGTCCAGTGGTCTGAATACTTTCCCGAATGCACTGTATATTATGTCTAGTGTCACAGCGTGTCTTACTGGCTCACTCGCAACCAGTGGTGGAAAAAGTATCCAATACTTGAGTAAAAGTAAAGATACCTTAAAATAAAATGACTCAAGTAAAAGTGTAAGTCACCCAGTAAAATCTTACTTGATGAAAAGTAAAAAAGTATTTGGTTTTAAATATACTTAAGCATCAAAATTAAATGTAATTGCTAAAATATACTTAAWTATCAAAACTTAAAGTAAAGGTATAAATCATTTCAAATTCCTTATATTAGGCAAACCAGATGGCACGATTTTCTTGTTTTTTAAATGTACGGACAGCCAGGGGCACAATCCAACAATCAGACATAATTTACAAACAAAGCATTTGTGTTTAGTGAGTCCGCCAGATCAGATGCAGTAGGGATGAGCAGGGATTTTCACTTTTAGTGGGTGAAATAGACMATTTTCTTGTCCTGCTAAGCATTCGAAATGTAAGGAGTACTTTTGGGTGTCAAGGAAAATGTATGGAGTAAAAAGTACATTATTTTCTTCAGGAATGTAGTGAAGTCATCAAAAATATAAACAGTAAAAGTTATCAAAAATATAAATAGTGAAGTATAGTACAGATACCCCAAAAAACAACTTAAGTAGTACTTTAAAGTATTTTTACTTCAGTACTTTACACCACTGCTCGCAACTAATGCAGCAAGCACCATATTATAGATAACACTGGATATATATCCTCCACTGAGTTGTTGCAGTGGAGAATACAATATATTTTCCATCAATTTTTTTAAGTAGTTCCACCCATAAGAGTGCTAAGAATAAGCTAAATAAAACAATATACTTTCATGCGTCCTATTTTGTACTCAAGAGTAATTGATATCACCATGGAGACAGTAGTTTATTTATTGAATGAAATGAAATGAAAATCCAGAGAGTTATGAACAATTTGATTAGTTAAGGAGAATATGATTTACCGCCTTAAAATGCCAATTTTACAACCGTCTTAGAGGGGGAATATCTCTTCAGGATCGTTATATTGTCATATAAATGTAAAGTCATCTACAGAGAATTTAGAGAAGGCCGCTGAATTTTAGTACTTAAAAGATACTGAGCCTTCACACTCCAGAAGATTTATTTGGCATTGCGTTTTGTCAACAATATTAGTTTAACCTTAAGGTCAGAAATGGGTTGGACTTATCAGTACTAGTCATCTAGAACAACTCTTTATCTTGTATCACACATCACATTTCTCCCATATCGCTTGCTCCCAAAAACATTGAAAACCTTTAGAATGAATCTATTAATTGCTCTGATAATGATCACATTTAAGAAATTACACAACCACAGATCCTCACAAGAAAACAAACTGTCTTCAAATCTACTGCTTTTTTTCTGGTCAATACCTTAGTGCATGCCAATACCTACAGAGAGTGTGTGTGTGTGTGTGTGTGTGTGTGTGTGTGTGTGTGTGTGTGTGTGTGTGTGTGTTGTGTGTGTGTGTGTGTGTGTGTGTGTGTGTTCCTGTATGACAAATGTGTTTTTTCATTAAATTATGATCTGCTATCAGTTATCTGTGCAGGGGCTGTGATTTGTTATCTGGACAATGGTGCTCCCTGGAACAGCTCCTGGTTACATACTGTAATGAGAACAACATCACTGTTGCCATGGAGACCACAAAGCAAGATTTGTCACCTTGGACTGATAATGCTGCTGTAGTAGTTTTTTTTTTTTTTTTAATATTTTTAGGAGGAGGGGTGGTTTGTTGTGTTTGTTGTTTTCAGTAGGAATTTAGGGTTTTTTAAAACGCATTTTGACACATCCCTTTTGATGCATATCTTCATCAGAGATGATACCATCAAGGTCACCCGTCTCAATATTTCTTGACAAAGATATTTCATTAGATGGGTGTCAATCTTTTTCTGATTTTGACAACTTGTCGCCATCTTGCCAAAAAGCAAGAGCAACAGGCAGGACTACAGGCTAACTCCTCAATTAGATTTTACATTGCTCTTCCTAAACAAATTATTGACTAATTAGTACTAATTAGTGGGGAATACCCTTAATCAACAAGTGCCCAGTTTGTACTTACATTTCTGTAAAATGTATTAAATGTAGTTCTACAGATCATGAATATCATAAAATAAGGCCATTATAAGGATTTTTTTATGACCATGTTTCCTTGACCCTAGCCATGATTACAGGCCATAACCTTACCCTGAGTTGGAGAGTCTCCACCCACTGTCCAATGGGCCTGTATTCAGGAACACTGGAGTTGGTCATCTGAAACTGGAACAGGTCGTAGCGTCCCGGGGCGTCACCGTTTTTATTAAACATAACCGACGTGCCTGCACTACCTGCAGGGAGACAGAAGGAAGGAATGATAGAGACGTGGTTATTTGAGTAGATATAGTGCATTCGGGAAGTATTCAGACCCCTTGACTTTTTCCACATTTTGTTATGTTACAGCCTTATTCTAAAATGAATTAAATAAAATATTTTACTCATCAATCTACACACTATACCCCATAATGACAAAGTGAAAATAGGTTTTTAGAAATGTTTTAAAAATAAAAACAGAAATACATTATTTATATAAGTATTCATACCCTTTGCTATGAGACTCGAAATTGAGCTCAGGTGCATCCTGTTTCCATTGATCATCCTTGAGATATTTCTACAACTTGGAGTCCACCTGTGGTAACTTCAATTGAATGGACATGATTTGGAAAGGCACACAGCTGTCTATATAAGGTTCCACAGTTGACAGTGAATGTCAGAGCAAAAACCAAGCCATGAGGTTGAAGGAATTGTCCGTAGGGCTCCGAGTCAGGATTGTGTTGAGGGACAGATCTAGGGAAGGGTACCAACAAATGTTGGCAGCATTGAAGGTCCCCAAGAACAGTGTCCTCCATCATTCTTAAATGGAAGAAGTTCGGAACCACCAAGACTCTTCCTAGAGCTACCACCCGGGCAAACTGAGCAATCAGGGGAGAAGGGCCTTGGTCAGGGACGTGACCAAGAACCCGATGGCCATTCTGACAGAGATCCAGAGTTCCTCTGTGGAGAAGGGAGAACCTTCCAGAAGGACAACCGTCTCTGCAGCACTCCACCAATTGGCCCTTTATGGTAGAGTTGCCAGATGGAAGCCACTCCTCAGTAAAAGGCACCTGATAGCCCTCTTGGAGTTTGCCTAAAAAAAGAAAGGCACCTAAATGACTCTCAGAACATGAGAAACAAGATTCTCTGGTCTGATGAAATCAACATTGAATTCTTTGGCCTGAATGCCAAGCGTCATGTCTGGAGGACACCTGGCACCATCCCTACGGTGAAGTAGGTGTCATGACTATCCTGTGAGCATCCAGATGGGTCGGATCATCTTTGCAGTAAATAACTTCAGCCAGAACTCCTCTCACCCGCGGAGGGGGGAGAGGGGAGCTGGTGGGGGGTTGACAGTTCACACCAAGGGTGTAAATCAAGGATTAGAACCTTCGGCCATCTCCCTCCAAATTCACACAAGAATGTTCCTTTGTTACACAGACGTTTTCCCACCAAAACTTTAACACGTTCTAAAGTGAATACTGGAACAATATTTCTAACATAAAATGTGGGGAATGGTCAGAGTCGATCTAAAGAATAATAATGTAATTTTGGTTGTTTTTTGTGACATCATTAAACATGTTATAAAGGAAATACTGTAACTTGAAAAGTATACACACTACACGTATGAAGTCTCGGTCCTCTAGGTTCCGTATGAAATGTAAAAAATTATGAAAGTGTTTTTGTTAAGAAAAGGATGTGATCTTAGAAACTATAAGAGGAAATTGTTTCTACAACTTTGTACAAATGAGTAGTCACCACCCCTTGAGTGTGGTCAGAGAGCGTGTCAGCCTCACGAACTGCCCCTTTTGAATGAAATGTATAAAATWGTGGGTTAAGAATGAACATATCAGACCAGAGAGGCATGTAGCTGCGGCTCATGTCCAAAGTGGTTTGAACTTTGAAATCTCAACACGAGGTAGAGACGATGAAATGACCTCCTGGACAATCACTGGTACGGCTGATTAGCTGTCCTAAGTAAAGTATCTAGAAAAGCACATTTAAGTGGGACCATTCTACTACTCTTCTCAAATCACCGTAGTCATCCGCCCAATGGGAAGCATCGACACGGCTGGCTAGCCTATCTTCAAAGAAGCAGCTTCAGGAGCAAATGGAAAGTAGAATAAACTGTAGTTCTGTTCAGGACTACACAACAAGTCAACAGATACCGGACGGTGGCAGAGAACAATGGTAAAAGATGGGTGGGGACCCCTTTTGAACAATCCGAGCCTTACAAGCGTGCCGCAAAAAGGCCCAACAACCTTTCCAAGAAAGCCTGGTCCCGACAGAAATTCACGAAGAACCAAGACATTTACACGTAAATACATTCATGATTTCTTTCTCCAAAYGAGCGGCGGTTTGTGTGCAAAGGATATGATTACTGTGAGAGTAGTTTCTAAATGTACCAAAGTATTATGTCTCTGTCTCTCTTTCTCGCTCCCTCTTTTTTTGTACCAAGCCGCCATATTGTGTCAGTCCGCTAGGGACCTGTTTCTAATGTATTAAGTGTGTATGTTTATCCTGTGTTATCATTTAGTTAGCTAGTAAATAAATAATTAAACCAATTTGTGGAGTATTGAATCATAAGTATGTCACGTTCCTGACCTGTTTTCTCTTATTTTTGTATGTGTTTAGTTGGTCAGGGCGTGAGTTGGGGTGGGCATTCTATGTTATGTGTTTCTATGTTTGTTTAAATGGGTTGCCTGATATGGTTCTCAATTAGAGGCAGGTGTTTGACATTTCCTCTGATTGAGAACCATATTAAGGTAGGATGTTCTCACTGTTTGTTTGTGGGTGATTGTATCTCGTGTCTGTATGTGTTACCACACGGGACTGTTTCGTTTGTGTAGTCTGTTCCTGTTCGTGCGTTCTTCGTGTTTATGTAAGTGCTCAAGTTCAGGTCTGTCTACGTCGTTTTGTTGTTTTGTAATTTTTCAAGTATATTTTCGTGTTAGTGTTCGTTTACGTCTTGTTAAATAAATTCATTCATGTCTTCATCACCCGCTGCGCCTTGGTCCAATCTCTCTCCGCAAGACGAACGTTACAAAGTAAGACTGGGGTTTTGCAGATGCAGGAGGTTACGACTGTTCAGAATGATGATATGATAGGAGGTTAAGATTAATGAGTTGACTGTTTAWAGATGTAATAGCTAAAGACCTTCAGAGTTTATTTGGGGAGATRGTAACTCTTTAAAGAACTGCTCTCGTGGTTCCCCAAATCCTAATGAGTTGATTGTTACATTATTCATTTAATTGGGTAACAATTAACAATAGTTAGATGATTAGATAAATAACACTCATCAGATTAATGAAAGCAAAGTCACGACAATGGTGGTGGCGGCATCATGCTGTGGGGACTGGGCAGGGACTTGGAGACTTCTCAGGATCGTGGGAAAGATGAACGAGGTAAGTACAGAGAGATCCTTGATGAAAACTTGCTCCAGGCAAAGGTTCACCTTCCAACAGGACAATGACCGTAAGCACACAGCCAAGACAACGCAGGAGTGGCTTCGGGACAAGTCTCTGAATGTCCGTGAGTGGCCCAGCCAGAGCCCGGACTTGAACCTGATCAAACATCTCTAGAGAGACCTGAAAACAGCTGTGCAGCAACGCTCCATCAAACCTGACAGAACTTGAGAGGATCTGCAGAGAAGAATGGGAGAAACTCCCCAAATACAGGTGTACCAAGCTTGTAGCTTCATACCCAAGAAGACTTGAGGCTGTAATCACTGCCAAAGGTGCTTCAAGAAAGTACAGAGTAAAGGGTCTGAATACTAAATGATTACCGCCCCATAGCCCTCACGTCAGTAGCCATGTGGTACTTTGAAAGGCTGATCATGGCTCACATCAACAGCATCCTCCCGGATTCCCTAGACCCACTCCAATTCGCATACCGCCCCAACAGATCCACAGATGACGCAATCTCAATCGCATTCCACACTGCCCTTTCCCACCTGGACAAAAGGAACACCTATGTGAGAATGCTCTTCATTAACTACAGCTAAGCATTAAACACCATAGTGCCCACGAAGCTCATCACTATGCTAAGAACCCTGGGACTAAACACCTCCCTCTGCAACTGGATCTTGTACTTCCTGACGGGCCACCCCCAGGTGGTAAGGGTAGGCAACAACACGTCTGCCACACTGATCCTCAACACTGGGGTCCGTCAGGGGTATGTACTTAGTCCCCTCCAGGACTCCCTGTTCACCCACGACTGCGTGGCCAAACGCGACTTCAACAACATCATTAAGTTTGCGGACGACACAACAGTGGTAGGCCTGATCACAACAACGATGAGACAGCCTATAGGGAGGAGGTCAGAGAACTGGCAGTGTGGTGCCAGGACAACAAACTCTCCCTCAATGTGAGCAAGACAAAAGAGCTGATCATGAACTACAGGAAAAGGCGGACCAAACAGGCCCCCATTAACACAGATGGGGCTGTAGTGGAGCGGGTCGAGAGTTTCAAGTTCCTTGGTGTCCACATCACCAACGAACTAGCATGGTCCAAACACACCAAGACAGTCGTGACGAGGGCACGACAAAACCTTTTCCCCCTCAGGAAACTGAAAAGATTTGGCATGGGTCCCCAGATCCTCAAAAAGTTCTACAGCTGCACCCTCTAGAGCATACTGACCAGATACATCACCGCCTGGTACGGCAACTGCTTGGCATCTGACCGTAAGGCGCTACAGAGGGTAGTGCGTATGGCCCAGTACATCACTGGGGCCAAGCCAGGACCTATATAATAGGCAGTGTCAGAGGAAAGCCCATAAAATTGTCAGAGACTCCACCCAAGTCATAGACTGTTTTCTCTGCTACTGCACGGCAAGCGGTACCGGAGCGCCAAGTCTAGGATCAAAAGGCTCCCTAACAACTTCTACCCCCAAGCCATAAGACTGCTGAACAATTAATCAAATGGCCAACGGACTATTTACATTTACCCCCCCATTTGTTTTGTACTGCTGCTACTCACTGTTTATTATCTATGCATAATCACTTTCCCCTACCTACATGTGGAAATTACCTCAACTAACCTGTACCCCCACACACTGACTCAGAACCGGTACCCACTGTATATAGCCTCGTTATTGTTATTATGTTACTTTTCATTATTTACATTTTTTACTTTAGTTTATTTGGTAAATATTTGGTAAACTCTTCTTGAACTGCACTGTTGGTTAAGGGCTTGTAAGTAAGCATTTCACGGTAAGGTCTACACTTGATTCGATTTATTTGATGATTTATTTGATTCGATTGATTTCAGTTTTTTTGTTTTATAAATGTGCACAAATTTCTAAAAAACTGTTATTACTTTGTCATTATGGGGTATTGTGTGTAGATTGATTAGGGGGGGAAAAGGTTGAATCCCTTTTAGAAAAAGGCTGTAACGTAACAACGTGGAAAAAGTCAAGGGGTCTGAATACTTTCCAAATGCACTGTATTTGTGCGAAGAATTGAATTACACATGCATATTTTAAGTTAAGACTAATAAAGGCCTGGGGTTAGTCTTCAGCGCACATTGGTCCAACAGTATATCAACCCCAGTGAGAGAAAAATGTACATTTAACCTAGTGTCACTTGTTCTGTTTATAAAAGGTTCCGTTGGCATCGAGAGCCACAGGGTGTGTTCATGTGCTGATAGCCTATTCATAATGACCATTTCCCCTCATTATAATGMTAGCAAGACCAGCTAGCTCCCTACGGACTGATGATGGCTCTGCTGTGCTGTAGACCTCACCTGTGTTCCCTGTGAAAGAGCATGTGCTGAGGCTAGCCAACACCACACCACAGCCCTACATTTCACATCTCAGCACTTCAGCATCAGATCTGTGTGATACACCATTAGATAGATGTGCAGCATCATTAGAGTGGTGTGCAGATGTAGGTTATCACAGCTCTGCATTAGGAATATCATATGGTGGCCATTCTACAAGACGGTTGCACATTTCCTCAGGTCAAAAGCAAACCTTCTCAATCACACATGCTGTACAGGAAATTAAGATAAATAGGTCAGCCACAGAATCATAGGGTCCCCATCTGGTCCCAATTTGTAGCAGCCTGTCTCAAGCAGAGAATCGCAGATTTGGCTTATTAGCTTACTGAAGGTTCTGGACACCTGAAACACGCTACTGGAGAAATTACATCCATGGCCTGATTTGGATGAAGTGTGCATGTGTGCGTGTGTGCGTGTGTGCGACTGTGTTTGTGTGTGTTCACGTGCTTGTGTGCATGCATATGTGTTTACATCTGTATGTTTCTGTGTGTTAAGACCTCACCATAATAAAGAGGTCCTGAGAAACAAGTGTCTCTTTTGATGTGACATAGAGTGCTAGGTCGACTGTCGTAATAGACCTGGCTATAAAACCTGTAGAAGGAAAAGGACCAATAACACATATCCAAAATGGTTTTAGGGGACATGTTGCCTTTGTGTTTTGTATAGGACAAGAATTGCACAATTCCAGAAATGTTCAATCAATTCTCAGATTTTCCTGAAATCCCGTTCCCCGAATTTTGCAACCCTATGTAAATCAAATCAAATCAAATTTTATTAGTCACATACACATGGTTAGCAGATGTTAATGCGAGTGTAGCGAAATGCTTGTGCTTCTAGTTCCGACAATGCAGTAATAACCAACAAGTAATCTAACCTAACAATTCCACAACTACTACCTTATACACACACAAGTGTAAAGGGATAAAGAATATGTACATAAAGATATATGAATGAGTGGTGGTACAGAACGGCATAGGCAAGATGCAGTAGAGGTAATAAGAGTTACGGATTACATATGAGATGAAGTACTGTAGGGTATGTAAACATAAAGTGGCATAGTTTAAAGTGGCTAGTGGTACATGTATTACATAAAGATGGCAAGATGCAGTAGATGAATAGGTACAGTATATACATATGGATGGTAATGTAGGGTATGTAAACATTATATTAAGTGGCATTGTTTAAAGTGGCTAGTGGTAATTTTTACATAATTCCATAATTCCCATTTTTAAAGTGGCTGGAGTTGAGTCGTGTATGTTGCACGGCCGCTAAATGTTAGTGGTGGCTGTTAACAGTCTGATGGCCTGAGATAGAAGCTGTTTTTCAGTCCTCGTCCCTGCTTGATGCACCTGTACTGACCTCGCTTCTGGATGATAGCGGGGTGAACAGGCAGTGGCTGGGTGGTTGTTGTCCTTGATGATCTTTATGGCCTTCCTGTGACATCGGGTGGTGTAGGTGTCCTGGAGGCAGGTAGTTTGCCCCCGGTGAGGCTTCTGCAGACCTCACTCCCTCTGGAGAGCCTTACGGTTGTGGGCGGAGCAGTTGCCGTACCAGGCGGTGATACAGCCCGACAGGATGCTCTCGATTGTGCATCTGTAGAAGTTTGTGAGTGCTTTTGGTGACAAGCCGAATTTCTTCAGCCTCCTGAGGTTGAAGAGGCGCTGTGGCGCTTCTTCACGACGCTGTCTGTGGTGGACAATCAGTTTGTCCGTGATGTGTACACCGAGGAACTTAAAACTTTCCACCTTCTCCACTACTGACCCGTCGATGTGGATAGGGGGGTGCCTCCTGCCTGAAGTCCCATCATCACCCTCTTGACGTTGAGTGTGAGTTATTTCCTGACACCACACTCCGAGCCCTCACCTCCTCCCTGTAGGCCGTCTCGTCGTGTTTGGTAATCAACCCACACACTGTAGTGTCATCCGCAAACTATGATTTGAGTTGGAGGCGTGCATGGCCACGCACACAACAAAGTACAGGAAAGGGCTCAGAACGCACCCTTGTGGGCCCAGTGTTGAGGACAGCGGGGTGGAGAGTGTTGTTACCTACCCTCACCACCTGGGGCGGCCCGTCAGGAAGTCCAGGACCCAGTTGCACAGGGCGGGTCGAGACCCAGGGTCTCGAGCTTGATGACGAGTTTGGAGGGTACAGGTGTTAAATGCTGAGCTGTAATCGATGAACAGCATTCTCACAGGATCCTCTTGTCCAGATGGGTGGGCAGGTGCAGTGTGGTTGCGATTGCGTCGTCTGTGAGCCTATGGGGTCGGTAAGCAAATTGGAGTGGGTCTGGGTGCCGGTAGGGTGGAGGTGATATGGTCCTTGACAGTCTCTCAAAGCACTTCAGATGACGGAAGTGAGTTACGGGGCGGTAGTCGTTTAGTCCAGTTACCTTAGCTTTCTTGGGAACAGGAACAATGGTGGCCCTCTTGAAGCATGTGGGAACAGCAGACTGGGATAAGGATTGATTGAATAGTCCGTACAACAAGCCAGCTGGTCTGCGCATGCTCTGAGGACGCGGCTGGGAATGCCGCTCGGGCCTGCAGCCTTGCGAGGTTAACACGTTAAAATGTTTTACTCACCTCGGCTGCAGTGAAGGAGAGCCCGCAGGTTTTGGTAGGGGCCGTGTCAGTGGCACTGTATTGTCCTCAAAGCGGGCAAAAAAGTTGTTTAGCCTGTCGGGAGCAAGACATCCTGGTCCGCGAGGGGCTGGTTTCTTTTTGTAATCCGTATTGACTGTAGACCTGCCACATACCCCTTGTGTCTGAGCTGTTGAATTGCGACTCGATTTGTCTCTGTACTGGACTTAGCCTGTTTGATTGCCTTGCGGAGAGAATAGCTACACTGTGTATTCGGCATGCTTCCGACCTTGCCCTGGTTAAAAGCAGTGGTTCGCGCTTTCAGTTTCAGCAATGCTGCCGTCAATCCACGTTCTGGTTTGGGAATGTTTAATCGTGCTGTGGGTACGACATCGTCAATGCACTTCCTAATGAACTCGCTCACCGAATAGCATATTCGTCAATATTGTTGTTGAGCAATGCGAACAATTCCAATCCGCGTGATCGAAGCAGTCTGAAGCGTGAATCAAGATGGTCGGACCAGCGTTGAACAGACCTGAGCGCGGGAGCTTTGTTGTTTAGTCTTGTTTGTAGGCGGAATCAACAAATGGACGTGGTCAGCTTTTCCGAAAGGGGGGCGGGGGAGGCCTTATAGCGTCGCATAGTATAACAATGATCTAGGGTTTTCCAGCCCGGTAGCACAATCGATATGCTGATAGAATTTAGGGAGTTTGTTTTGATTAGCCTTGTTAAAATCCCAGCTACGATGATGCAGCCTCAGGGTGTGTGGTTCCAGTTTACAAAGAGTCAGATAAAGTTCGTTCAGGGCCATCGATGTCTGCTTGGGGGAATATATACGGCTGTGATTATGATCGAAGAGATTCCCTTGAGATGACGGTCGACATTTGATTGTGAGGAGTTCTAGATCAGGTGAACAGAATGACTTGAGTTCCTGTGTGTGTATGAGATCACACCCAGTCTCGTAATCATAAGGCATACCCCCCCCCTCTCTTACCAGAAAGATGTTTGTTCTGTCGGCGCGATGCATGAAGAAACCAGCTGGCTGCACCGACTCCGTAGCGTCTCTTGAGTTAGCCATGTTCCGTGAAGCAAGACACGTTGCAATCCCTGAGTTCTCTGGAATGCTACCCGTGCTCGGATTCATCAACCTTATTGTCAAGAGACTGGACATTGGCGAGTAGTATGCTAGGGAGTGGAGCGCGATGTCCCGTCTCGAAGCCTGACCAGGAGACCGCCTCGTTGCCCCTTTTACGGCGTCGCACAGGTGCGCCGGCTGGGATCAGATCCATGGTATTGGGTGGAAGGCAAAACTGGATCCGTTTCGGGAAAGTCATATTCTGGTAGGAACGATGATGAGTACGTTAATCGTATATTCAGTTCCTCCCGACTGTTGTAATGAAACCTGATATACTGGGGTACCGATGTAAAAAACACATAAAAAAACAAAATACTGCATATTTTCCAAGGAACGCGAGCGAGGCGGCCATCTCGTTCGGCGCCGGATGTTATTCAATATAATATATATATAAAAAAAACATATAATACTTTCTTAGAGCTGGCCGACTGGCCAAACTGAGTAATCGGGGGAGAAGGGCCTTGGTCAGGGAGGTGACCAAGAACCTGATAGTCACTCTGACAGAGCTCCAGAGTTCCTCTGTGGAGATGGGAGAACCTTCCAGAAGGAAAACCATCTCTGCAGCACTCCACCAATCAGGCCTTTATGGTAGAGTAGCCAGACGGAAGCCATTCCTCAGTAAAAAGGCACATGACAGCCCGCTTGGAGTTTGACAAAGGTCACCTAAAGGACTCTCAGACCAAGAGAAACAAGATTTTCTGGTCTGATGAAACCAAGACGGAACTCTTTAGCCTGAATGCCAAGCATCATGTCTGGACGAAACATGGCACCATCTCTATGGTGATGGATGGTGGTGGCAGCATCATGCTGTGGGGATGTTTTTCAGCGGCAGGGACTGGGAGACTAGTCAGGATCGAGGGGAAGATGAATGGAGCAAAGTACAGAGAGATCCTTGATGAAAACCTGCTCCAGAGTGCTCAGGACCTCAGACTGGAGCAAAGGTTCACCTTCCAACAGGACAATGACCCTAAGCACACAGCCAAGACAACACAGGAGTGGTTTCAGGACAAGTCTCTGAATGTCCTTGAGTGGCCCAGCCAAAGCCCCGGAATTGAACCCGATCGAACATCTCTGGAGAGACCTGAAGAAAGCTGTGCAGCAATGCTTCCCATCCAACCTGACAGATCTTGATAGGATCTGCAGAGAAGAMTGGGAGAAAATCCACAAATACAGGTGTGCCAAGATGTAGCTTGATACCCAAGAAGATTTGAGACTGTAATCGCTRCCAAAGTTGCTTCAACAAAGCACTGAATAAAGGGTCTGAATACTTATGTAAATGGTCTGAATACTTTTGTAAATTCGAGAAACGTGTTTTTGCTTTGTCATTATGGGGTATATAAATTGATGAGGGGAAAAAAACAATTTAATCCATTTTAGAATAAGGCTGTAACGTAACAAAATGTGGAAAAATTCAAGGGTTCTGAATACTTTCCTAATGCACTGTACATGTGTATGTTTCTGTGTGTTAACACCTCGCCATAATGAGGAGGTCCCAGAGAATCAAGTGTCTCTTTTGATGTGACATAGAGCGCTATACAACACACAGTAAGGTCGATGGCCCTCATCCAGCCATTGTTAGAGAGACTGTATTACTCCTTCAGTTTAACAGTGAGTTAACCTTGGCTGTGACTACAATAATTCAAAGGCATAGGAGAAACCATTTTTTATTTAGGACGGGGGGACTCGGAGCAGATGTGGAAATGGAATTGACTGCAGTGATGTCTCCATAAAATATGTCAAAGGCAAAGGACCAATAACACCTGTCCAAAATGGTTTTGGGGGACATGCTGCCTTTGTGTTTTGTGTAGGACGTTGTCTTCGTGAGATACAGTCTGTACCCCAACGCTGCACACCTTTCCTTTTAGTTTGTGTCAGTAGGGACTGTCAGTAGCCTACATGCCAGTTTTTCCCCCAAGGACATTTGTCATTGAAAATTCTGCTAAAGAGCAAGAAAAAAATCTCCCCTCATACAGCAAGCAAAGAAATGACGGGGAGTAAAACAAGCTCATTTAGATGCACTATACAAACAGGATGAGACCGAAAKAATGCAGAAATCTAATGGGAGGACCCAATCCGACATTCATAGTGTGTACAGTTGTTGCCAAATACTGTATATTGGCACCCTTGCACTTTTCTTACATAATGCCTGATTTCTTGTCAAATAAGTAGAATTTGTTTTAAAAAATATTTAAAAAATAGTCTCCACACCTTCATATTGGATTTTCAACATTGCAKAACCAATTGTATTTTTGTAAACTTAAGTAATTTACACAATAAAGACAAATGGCATGGATTTTTTTTTTTTTACATGCCGGAGCTAGTACATGGTTTCACAGACTTTGGCCAAGATAACTGTAGACAAACAGTTATTATAGCCATCAATGAGCTTGCTGCACCTTTCTCCTGGCAATTTGGCCCACTTTTCAGCAGAAAACTGCTCTAATTCTTCAATATTTGAGGGGTGCTCTCCACCAACGCTGTTTTCAGATCTCGCTTAGGTTTTGGATGTGATTCAGGTCTGGACTCTTTGCTGGCCACTGCAGAACAGTCCAGCATCTTTTCTTGAACCTTTCCTGGGTGTTTTTGTGTGTTTTTGGGATTGTTGTCCTGCTGGAAGACCCACAACCTTCAATGGATACCCAGTTTTTAGACACGGGTTGAACACTGTTCTCCAATATATTTGATTATATGCTGATTTCATGATGCCTCACACATTTTCAGGAGCCCCCAGTACCAGAGGCCACAAAGCAACCCCACAGCATTATCAAACCTCCCCCATGTTTGACTGAGGGTGTTCTTTTCGTTGAATGCTTCATTTGGTCATCAGTAAACACAGTACWGATCAGTATTGGCAAAGATTAAAGCTCTAATTTTGTTTAATTGGTCCAAAGAACATTTTCCCAGGATTTAGGCTTATTTAGGTGTGTTTTTGAGAATTTCAACCAGGCTTTCTTGTGTCTCCTTCAGCAGTGGGGACTTCCTATGACCAAATTAAGCATAAAAATAAAGACACCCTCCTTACAATCAAACATAGGGAGGTTTGATAATACTGTGTGTGGCATCATGACATCACAAACACAGTATTTGAGAAATGAAATAAGTGGCCAGATTCATGTGTGTGTGTGTGTGTGTGTGTGTGTGTGTGTGTGTGTGTGTGTGTGTGTGTGTGTGTGTGGTTGTGTGTTTACATCTGTATGTTTCTGTGTGTTAACACCTTACCATAATGAGGAGGTCCCAGAGAATCAAGTGTCTCTTTTGATGTGACATAGAGCACTATACAACACACAGTAAGGTCGATGGCCCTCATCCAGCCATTGTTAGAGAGACTGTATTACTCCTTCAGTTTAACACCTTGGCAGTAAATACAATAATTCAAAGACATAGGAGATACCATTTTTTATATAGGACGGGGGGGACTCAGATCAGCTGTGGAATGGGAATTGACTGTAGTAATAGCTCTATAAAATGTGTTAAAGGAAAAGGACCAATAACACCTGTCCAAAATGATTTTGGGGGACATGTTACCTTTGTGTTTGTGTAGGACATAGTCTTTGTGAGATACAGTCTGCACATCTCTTTCCTTTTAGTTTAGACACTTTTTGTGTCAGTAGGGACTGTCAGCTGCCTAGATGCCAGTTTTTTTTTCCCCCAAGGACATTTGTCATTGAACATTCTACTAAATAGCAAGACAAAAATCTCCCCTCATACAGCAAGCAGAGAGATGACAGGAAGTAAAACAAGCTTATTTAGATGCACCATACATACAGGAAGAGACCTAAAGGATGCAGAACTCTCATGGGAGGACCCAAACCCGACACTCAAAGTTTGTATGACCATCAAAGTCAATAAGTTGCTTAAGGTTTCTCGATAAGATTCCTGTGCATTAGTCATACACAATTCACTACCTTAAACAGCTTTTGAAATGCCAGTGTTAATGGTCTGCAAGGTGTATTAGAAGAGCTCAATTGGGTTCAGACGAGGGGAGTTAATTCCCTGAATAACCCAGGTGAAGTCACTGAAACAACTTTCACTTTGTGTGTGCAGAATATGAATAGGTTGTCTAGGGCCCCATTCAGCCCTATCTGAACTGTGTGCAATACACATGAGACTAGCAGGACCATTAGTGTCGATGCATTGTACATAACAATACATGACTTGAACACTTCCCATCCTTTCCTCCCTCACATACAGTATATTGGGGAAGCCAGCTGACCAGGTTTATGCCTGGACATTTTGCAGATAAACAATGGTTTGTGTCAAGACAATTTATTGTCAGTTGTCATAAGATAACATCAGCTGTCATGAATGTTAAGGACAYCAGTATTATGTCAATATTATGACACAACTATGTAGCCCTTAAGACAACAGACTCATGTAAAGTGTTACATTTCCAATACTTGTACTAAACATATGGCTGCAGAATGGCAGAATCCTCTTTACTAGGAAACTGAAACAAAAACACACACACAGCTGTGGTAGTCAACAATCTGCCACTTCTTCTTCCAACAGACAGAGAATAGAGTTGTTGACATACTGTATCTTGTTGTTGACAAGGTGTTGACATAGTACAGTGTAAGCAGTGGGTATGACAGGACTACAAGACTGTCTTGTTCTACGCCCATGGAAATACAATGAATCACACACACACACACACCGATTAACACACACACACACACACAAACACTCACAGTCTGTCAGTAAGCAAACAATTAAGCAGCGTGGCTCTCCATGCAGATAGAAAGACATCACAAACGCCATTCTATTTTATATTTCACGTTATTTCCAAGGGAACAAAATGATCTGCGTGGACAGCTTTGTGTGAGCGCTGTATGAGATGAAAGATTCATACGTTCGCATGGGGCTCTGAACTAAGACATGACAAAAGTGCACTGCTGCTGTGCTGTGTCGAGCAGTGTGGGTGGACTGGGGGCTCCACTGCTGCGCTTGTTTCATTATTCTCCTTCTTTCACTCTCTTCAGCTCTGTGTCTCAAGCACCGTGGGGAGAGCAACAAATACGGCACACATGGACACATACAAATGTATATGCACATGCACACGCACCCACGCACACGCACATGCACACACACGCACCCACGCACGCAAGCATGCACACACACGCACACTCGCACGTGCACACGCACAAGCACACATAAACACAGTCCAGACAGGATGCAGTAAAGAACAAAGAGATATGTCTGTCAAAGCTATGGGAGTACTAATGTTGGCTTACAAGTACAAGGGTTAGTGAATCTGAATACTGAATCAGCCGGGGTAGACCGGGCAATGGCTCATTTAGTGAGCCGAGCATTCCTCTGTGACAGTGTTATTGCAAGTGCATAGCAGGTACTGTATAGGTTCAGAAAGAGTGCAACAAAATACAGCAACAGCTTGTTAGCCTTTTCTGAATGCTGTGAGAAACACTTATTAATTATTGTACATTTGCATGAATTGTGCCCCCGCATGAATTGTGATAAATACCAACTGGAGATAAGTTGGCAGCTACAAAGGCTTTTCTAAATTCTTTCTGAGACCAAAAGAAAATATTAGCCTTCAGACCTTGCATAAGTCTCTTCTAGAAATGGTTATGCCACGTAGAATTGTATTTTTATTTCACCCATTTCACCTAGAAACAACACATACTTGAGAAATACCAATTTACCATCTCCCAGGCAAGGTTTCTCATACTTATACAACACCATCCCTACTGTACACCCTCCAAACATGCCTCCATTCAATTAAACTAAATTCAATAAACTTTATTCATTCCCATGGAGAAATTATTGTTCCATAGAATTTGATTTAGTAGAATGGACAAAGAGAGTTGGACATTCCACGATTTGGAGAATTTACAGTATGTGGTCCGCTGGCACTTTCATTTATCATGTTTAATTAATTGTTGCTCAACACATCACACATAGGAGAATCTAGTGCCTCTAGTGACTGCATGTTCAGAAATGAAATGACAAATTCTATTGTGCTGCCATATTTGGTGGACTGAGAAAACATGTGGATTTTAAAGCAATGTCCACTCTATCCCTTTACTGTCCATGCTTCTATCTTACCTCTCACCTGTCCTTGTTTAATTGTATTTGCACAAAACAAATTACACTGGAACACAAGTTTTTTCTTCAAAGAAAAATATGTACTTATATGAAACTTGCGGCATTTCACTTTGCCTATATGTTTAATGAGGATGCACAAATAAACATGGTCAGGGGATGTACTGACCGTTGAAGCTGGCGTTGCGTATGTACTTGAGCAGAGTCTTTCCCTCGGCTGCCTCCATCACAGGGCAGATGCCAGAGTGCTCAGGACACAGGTCTCTCTGCATGTTGTGGAGGGCGTGAGCCATTGCATACACCGCGTCTATCACAAACTGCACCTTCCCCTCCTGCTCGTACTTTGAGTCTATTCCGATCCGCTCCTGGCCTGAGGGACAAGACAGTGGAGAGAGGAGAGGGCATATGTAATACATGCCATTGAGGAGACGCTTTTATCCAAAGCGACTTACAGTCATGCGTGCAGACATTTTACGTACGGGTGGTCCCGGGAATCGAACCCACTATCCTGGCGTTGCAAGTGCCATGCTCTACCAATTGAGCTACAGAGGACCAAAGAAAAAGGACAAGAAAAGGACAGTCACACACTGTGAATTAGTCACCCTGTTCATATACTGTAGCACGGCATGGGTCATAGTCCTGCAGAGTCCTGTTGTAGAAGTGTAAAACAAGAAGTGCTAGCCAAGGAGGAGACAACCAGGTATAAATTAATACCATATGTACATATGCATATATTTCATAGTGAAGTCAGGCCGCTATGGGCCCTATATATTTGTATCACATTTGTCCCATTTTAAGAGTGTTCAAAGCCTTGACGAGCGTCTAGAGCACGTGTCAAAGTCATTCCACGGAGGGCCGAGTGTCTGCGGGTTTTCGCTCCTCCCTTGTACTTGATTGATGAATTAAGGTCACTAATTAGTAAGTATCTCCCCTCACCTGGTTGTCTAGGTCTTAAAACCAAAAATCAGCAGACACTAGGCCCTCCATGGAATGAGTTTGACAGCCCTGGTCTAGAGGCATCTCCTAGCACTGATGGCAGCACCATGTTCTATTACGGTCTCTTCCCTTTCCCTATGGATTATTTTGGAGGCATTTTCATTTCACTGGTGATACCCTGACTGAATGTCTAATGAATGGCTTCAGGTTGGTAGGGGATCTCTTCGCTCTCTCACACACACTTAGTTTAGGTGGGGATCCTTTGACTGCGGTATTTTGCACATTTTCAAAGTGCTAATGTTAACAGGTTCTATCATTAAGCATGGCATATGGACGCTGAATATATTCATTTGAAAGACGCAGGCAGTAATGAACAAGGATGCATTAACAGGAAAGCAGCTCGTCAATACACAGTGCAAAATAACAGATGAATGGGGCGCTATACAGCACTGTGGGGAAAGCTGCTAGAGTGCAAGGAGATTACTGTGTGATGTTCACATTTAAGTACCAAATAAAGACTCCCAGTTCACATTGCAAACTTGAGAAGAAGGAAAAAAGGCAGGCTGTGTGGCCATGACGAATATGACTACAACGTGGGAGACTGGCACAAGCTGAAGGAGGTCAAAAGTAATAAGTGTTGACATTTTCTCCAGTTTCTCTCCTTTCAACATACATTTCAGCCCACACATAACCTTTCCTGTTTTCCAGAGCAGTGAGTAAAGTACTGAACGCATAAGCTTTGAATGCAAAAAAATAACCTTCCCCTTAGTACCTGACATTCATAAATATGGATATGGATCGGCTTGGTTAGATGGAGAAATGGAAGCAGCTCTACACCGACCTTTTTGTGTCTTTGTACAATGCTTATACGCTTTGTTGATATTCTACATACATTTTTTATGTGGTTTAGTAAGTGCAAGGATCTGAAGCATGTGGCACATAAAGAAATTATGAAAGACGGTATATATAAGATATTATACCAACAACTCCCTGTCACTCTAATTGCTATAGCTAGCTACTGTATGGTCAGCGAGAGTACAAGGACCTTCAGTACATCTCAGCCATAAGCCATATAAAATATATCAATCCCTGTCACTAGCATTGACTCAGTGACATTGTATATCTTCGCCCTTTGCTGGCATACCTATAGGATAGAAAGTATCCACCACAGTAAGCAACACTTCCACACTATCAATACTCCCAAGTCCCAACACACCTCATTGCAAATAATGCTTGCAGCGAGATCAAAACATTGTCAGTAATAAAGCTCTTTGGGAGCATCAATAGTGAGCTACTGTAGCAGAGCTTTACTTACTTTCAACATTTCTGTGTAGTTCCTCTGCTCAGCACCTCTCCAAATGGAATGCATGTTTGCTCTACTACCTACTTAGCATACATATCACAGCTTAGCACTGCTGGCATGATGCCATTACCCAGCTGGGCACAACTTTACTATCCCAGTATGACCAGCTATTTACATTATCCAGCGGACTACACCTCAGAGTCCTCACTTGTAAAGATGTGTACTACCATTATCTTAAGATACCTATAAAAAATAATCCTGCAGCAACAGGAAGTGTGAATTATTACGTGGATTATAATTCATGGACATTTTTTGGGGGTTGATGTATTTTTCTTAAAGAGAATATCAAGTCTGACATTTCTAAGTGGAAATTACAAACTTCAGAAGCCTTTTTAAACTTCATATTTCCCGCATTGCAGGAAGGTTCACCTGCAACAGGGTAATCAAATGTAGATCCTACATTGGTATTCTTTTCATAGTGCACCATTACCAATAGTAATGGCCCCTCCCACAAACAAACAAACATGAAAAAACTTAAMCACATAACCAAACAAATCTCTGTTGGCTACCTACCTGTGCATTTCCTGCTGGTGTCTTCTCTTTTGGAAGAACTAAGGAGCCTGCAGTCAAAGTTCTCCTCCCAGAACTCGGCGAACCACACGTTCCGGCGATTATTCTCCAGGGTGAGAGAGGTGAAGTATTCATCAAACCCTGGAGAATCGAAAGAGAAAAGAGAATTCTTCAGATCTGCACCAATTACCAACAGAACCCAACCTAGGAGAAAATGATGCGAGACTTGGGCAGTGTTGCTGCAGCTGCAGCGCTGTGCTGTCCTGGCATTTAGGAGTTGTATTAGTCTCATAGCTACGAAGTACAAATAAGTACAAACAAATACCACTCTTTATCAAGTTTTGACCACTGCAGTTCCTGTGTACCACATGGATCTTTAATCAGGGCTTTCATCTTGGAAATTACATTAACATGACATTAATTAAAAAGCAGGATGCATAATAAACAAGACAATAGTAAACATGTCGTCCTCCACGAATGATTCAGCACCCCCCTTGGGCCAATTGATATATCGCGTGTGACTAGCACATTTCAGTTATTGTGTGTGACCACAGATTATCCATTATATTTACCAGATACTCAAGTGGCCGGTCTAACAATGAAAATAAATGGCTTAAAATATGGAAGGCAGTAGTTAGTCTGGGTACCATTCTCTCAAGCTAATCCCCTCTCTGTACTCCATGTCATGTGCCAAAGACTCTTTGGGAATGACAAGGAGTGGCAAAGAGTGGAATGTTAGCTAAAGAGACTGGTATCCAGACCAGAAGGTGGTCAGGAGAAGGCAATATCAGGTGGGACCATTCTAGCCAATGAGAGGGCAGTGTGAAAAACAGGCACAACTCCAATTTTTCCGGGATGTCATGTGTCCATCTCAACATTAACTGTTCAGAGGAAACTGCGTGAATCAGGCCTTCATGGTCGAATTGCTGCAAAGATACCACACCTAAAGGACCCCAATAATAAGAAGAGACTTGCTTGGGCCAAGAAACACGAGCAATGGACATTAGACCGGTGGAAATCTGTCCTTTAGTCTGATGAGTCCAAATTTGAGATTTTGTGTCTTTGTGAGATGCAGAGTAGGTGAACGGATGATCTCTGCTAGTGTGTTTCCCACCGTGAAGCATGGAGGTGGAGGTGTAATGATGTGGGGGTGCATTGCTGGTGACACTGTCTGTGAATTATTTAGAATTCAAGGCATACTTAACCAGCATGGCTACCACAGCATTCTGCAGCGATATGCCAACCCATCTGCGGTTAGTGGGACTATCATTTGTATTTCAACAGGACAATGACCCACCACACCTCCAGGCTGTGTAAGGGCTATTTGACCAAAAAGGAGAGTAATGGAGTGCTGCATCAGATGACTTGGCCTCCACAATCACCCGACATCAACCCAATTGAGAGGGTTTGGGATGAGTTGGAACACAGAGTGAAGGATGGTGGACGATCAGTCCTTGCATCCATACTGTAGCATTGTCTATTAATCTGAGAGTGGTTACATTTCTCCAGGCGCATCCCTCAGCTTTTTACCTAAACAGAGGCGGGGCGACCGTTTTGTTATTGTTTCATCTGTGGATTTTCCCTTTAAACAGCTGCATATTATCAAAACATCAAAGTGTCCCCAACAAAAATGTAGACACAAGTCCTATAGCAAATGCAGCATATGGCATTCATTTTTCACATGTAAATAGCACTTTCGGTAGTGCTCCAAGCATACCATTCCATGAGCGCAGCATTCATTTTTCATCTCGAATCAATGAGCACAATCAGTCCTCCATGACAACAAAATCATAAACAACAGAGTAGGGCTGGCTAATAAGTCCTTAGTTTTGGGGTCATGCTCAGGTAAAACAATTTGGCTTGTCTATACTTCCATATTTCCAAGTCCTATTCTTGAAGATCAAGGGGTATAACATTATTTGGAATGACTGGAATTCTGATAGACTTAGATTTTTAATGTAAAGATATAATTTAATCGTATTATTATATGTAGTAGAAAGAGATAGGTGAGAAGAAGCCTACATAACCAACCCAATAAGTAAAATGTAACATCCATATATGGCCAGCTATGTAAACTTTAACATTGATTTATTCTGCAATAGATGTTGTTCAATTGGTAACATACAGTTTTGTCTTCTCCTAATGCCTCTTAAGGGGAAAGTAATCTAAAAGTAATGGAATATAATCAGATTACGTTACTGAGTTTGGGTAATCCAAAAGTTACGTTACTGATTACAATTTTGGACAGGTAACTGTAACGGATTACATTTAGAAAGTAACCTACCCAACCCTGGTCCTACTTATCAGTACACTCGTAACAACCCACAGTAAGCGCTACGAAACATCTACTCAATCAAATAAGCCACACATACCAAATAAGCCATTACATTTTTTGTTGACCAAATTCGACACTCTCCCATTGACTTCCATACAATAACTTCTCGCTTGGTGAGCGGGAAAAAATGAAAAAACGGCATTTGCTGGAGAAGACAGATTTTGGCCCAGTTATCCTTATCGCTTCGCCTCTTCCTCTCTGGTGAGACTCACAAATGTCAGTTAATTACTATAACTCCTTTCTTGGGCCAATCAGTGTAATTTTGTAAATTACCGATTTCTATGGCAAGACGCATCATTCACCCAAGTTTCATCAAAATCGGGCCATATTTTGATGAATTTTTATTGAACTCTTGTTTTAAAACTTATACTGTGTGAAAATGAATGAATAAACAATGAAGTCTATAGATAAGCAGTATTAATAATAATGGATAACAAGCACAAAGACAGGGTTTGGGTTGATGTATCATCTCCAGCTGTGACGTACTCAAGGTCCAAATCTCTACACAGGTTTCTGCTCTCTCACACAGTCAGTTTTATCATCAGAAGCACTGTGACAAGAGATGATGACTAATCATGACTCAGCTGAATTTCTTCTGAAAGGGACGTCATGATGCATGCTGGTTTAATATACTCATCTTGCCAACTATTGTCCTGTCTAGATCACTCTAATTAAAAAAAGCTTTACAAAATTCCACACTTCACTTTCCACCTAGGCCCCAGATTGTAATGATGAGTGGCTATCATCACAGTGACACTGAGTGGAACTGCTAAATAAGTCACTGCTGACTGGTAAAACTGTGTGTGTGTGTGTGTGTGTGTGTGTGTGTGGGTGGTGTTGTGTGTGTTGTGTGTGTGTGTGTGTGGTGTGTGTGTGGTGGTGTGTGTGTGTGTGTGTGGGTGTGTGTGGTGTGACGCATTACCTTAATAGATGACGCGTTGGGCAGTATAGTGACCTGCTCCCGCACTGCCACCGTCCTCAACTGGTGTATTGGGCTGGTCTTCGCCCCCCAACTGTCTGACCCAATCCACAGGAAATGGCCCACCTGATTGGCTCTCTTGGTGGCATTGAGAAGTCCCCTGCAAGGACAGCCATGTGGGAATTAGGAGAAAGCAGAAGGGATACATGCAATCCAAAATCATGGGGAACCTATCAAGCAACCTATCAAGATGCATATCAGTATATTGCAGAAGATGTGTACTATTTATATCAATGTATATTTAAGTTACACCATGAACCTATTTATATTCACTGTGTTTTAAATCCATTGATGTCAGTGGAGGCTGCTGAAGGGAGGACGGTTCATAGTAATGGCTGGAATGGATTCAATGGGAATTGGATCAAACGTGGTTCTCATGTGATTGATACAATTCCATTGACTCCATTCCGGGCATTACTATACTTCATTCTCCCCTCAGCAGTCTCCATTGATTGATGTATAGAAGATATGAAAGGACTTCAAGAGCCCTCTATCTCTCTCCCTTTTTCTCTCCCTCATATTTTCTCCATCTCTCCCTCTTTCTTTTTCTCTTACTATGGTCTGTCTATCCATCCTTCGTTTATTTTATTTTTTTTAAAGATCATGTTTCCTCTCAGAAACATATCCCTTGAGGCATTGTAAACTGAACAATATCTCTGCTGCTTTGTTGTGATATTCCACATTCTCGGGTTCCCCTCCCAGGCACCTTTCTGTTTGTGTTATTGGAGGCATGTTTGTGTTTCAGACACCCAGTGCGTTCATAAATGCATTTGGATGCTGTGTACTGCTCTACGCACCGTACGTCTTCTTCACTGGCAAAGATGATGACTCCCCGGGAGTGGGGCGTTTCCAGCAGTTGTTGGATGGCTTCGTCATAATCCTCCAGCTTGGGGTTGTGGGGAATTTTCAAAGACTGAGCGATGCAGATCCCACCTTAAATTCAGAGAGAGAGATACACAGAAAGAAAGAGATAGATTTACAGAGAGATACACAAAAATAAATAAAGAGAGAAGGATAGAGAGAGAGAGAGAGAGAGAGAGAGAGAGAGAGAGAGAGAGAGAGAGAGAGAGAGAGAGAGAGAGAGAAAGAGATACAGAAAGAGAGAGGGAGAAAAAGAGAGAGAGAGATAAAGAAAGAGAGAGAGAGAGAGAGAGAGAGAGAGAGAGAGAGAGACAGAAAGAGAGAGTGAGAAAAAGAGAGAGATAAAGAGAGAGAGAAAGAGAGAGAGAGAGAGAGAGAGAGAGAGAGAGAGAGAGAGAGAGAGAGAGAGAGAGAGAGAGAGAGAGAGAGAGAGAGAGATGATGAGCCCTCTGGAACATACATGAACATATACAAATTAGAGCTGGGACAATAAACAGAACATTATAAACGGAAAATGTTTGGTTCAACCATTAAACTAGCAGTAGTAGTTTAAAGGATATTTTTTTAAATGGTGGTGCACATGGTTATAAACTTATCTTGCTATTTATCATTATCGCATCAATTCAGGCAATTTATTGCGATATGTTTTTTTGTCCATATCCCCCAGCTCTAATTCAAAACACACAATTAAAACCCTCAAGTCAAGGTTGTGTTAACCTTGACTCTTGGAAATCAGATCCATATGGATATGGAACGCTTTCAAACAAAGTGGTGCTGAAAGGAAGACCCATATTTGTTTTGTGTTTTCATCTTCGCTATAGGTATGTGAGAGAGATAGATGACTAAAAAAGACAATCACTGTATACATACTATACATCCCATGTACATTTGAGTCACACGCTGTGAGCTGAGTGGTTTACAGTAAGTGGTACATCACAGTATAACAATTAGCAATTGACAGGACCCTCACAAAACAAAAAGTCCAACAGAAGACCAATAGGAAACTGCATCATTCTTCTAGAAGGAAGACGTGTAAAGACTTTTCACACTTTGTGAACACAGATGTTTTGAAGTCGTCCCCTCCCCATTGACTTTTCATTTCACATCATTATTAGACACAACACAATGGACAGTCAACCAAGCAAATGTGGAGACAGGCCACACAAACAATGAGGATATTAATATTGACAATGAATCATGTTCAGACAGGTCAGTGCTAATGAGTTTGTGCAGGACGAAAGATACTGACTGATTGCTTCCCTGCGTCGCTAAATACTTATTAGATATTTGGCGAGCCTCCCGTGACAGTCACCTCAGAGATATGGCCAAAACTTAGTTGGCAATTGTCCTTGGGGGAATATTGATTAAGGCAATCATTTAGCTTAATCCATGGTTGTCTGAATCTAAAATGAAGGGCCTGTAATAGGACCTAATTTGCTCCTGTCAAGCATTTAAGGTCATCTTTAAATATCGTCCCATAGCTCTGTGTGAGCTGATGAAAACACTGGTGCTGGAGTAGAGACTGCAGCCACCATTTTGTGAAGATAGAAAAACAAACATTATTTGTCATCCTCGGGTCACATTCAAGAGCTCATTATCGGAATATAAACATCAAATCGTATCTTTAACAAATAGCTTAATTGTATTCAAGCAGATGTGAGCGCACGGGCCGACCTAACCATCTAGCGTAAACAGACATTACACCTGAAGACACATGATAACTGGAGCTACATGACGAGCGGCAGGCAGGTTTGGTCCTGAGTCGACACTCAGGCTTCTCTATCAAAACTAATTAAAATATCTCCTGCTCAAGCACTCCTAATACCAGATAACCTTTGCAACATTGGGTTGGTTTCCCTGAGTAGACCAAGACATTGGAGGAATCAACTAATTGGCTTTCTGCTCAGGCTCATTACTTTGATATAAACAACTTTTAGCTGGCAGAGTAGAAAACACAACTCCAGACCCTGTTTACTGGGCTACAGCTAAAGACAGCTCCATCTAAATGACTCTTTCCGAGTTCTCCCCCTCTCCTCCATCCCCCTTTCACCATCCCAAAAAGCAGCAGCCACATCTCTACAAAGACAGTGAGGATGGCTCCTGTAATCCTCCTTAAGTGGACAGAACACAAAAGCTGAGCTCCTTTCTCTGGCGGCTGGTCTGTTAAATGCTTGAGGATTGGGCTCTCCTGTTAAAATGAAAAGTG
This sequence comes from Salvelinus sp. IW2-2015, assembly GCF_002910315.2. Taxonomy (NCBI): domain Eukaryota; kingdom Metazoa; phylum Chordata; class Actinopteri; order Salmoniformes; family Salmonidae; genus Salvelinus; species Salvelinus sp. IW2-2015. Next base: position 6,783,405 of record NC_036857.1, on the reverse strand, counting down.
TAGCCTGGTATTGTGGTGTATCTGTGGAGCTGTAGCAGCAGAGGGAGGCAGCAGCAGCAGCCGGAGGGTCTCATAGGGACACCACTAAAGCTCCATTTCAGCACAGAGATTCCACATGATTCTTCAGGGCTCTGGGAGGGCTTATGACACTGTTACGAACAAGGTTTCCTTTTTGGGAAACTCTAATAATGTACTAGGGCTAATTCTTAGAGAGGTATTAGCCACACCTTTTAGCTCTGGGGGCTGTCTATGTGTCTGTCTGTCTGTCGGTCGGAGGGTATTATAGGTGATGAGGATTAATCCAACTAAAATGTATCTAGAATTTAGGGTCAAAGAGAAGTCTTATGAAAATATGCTTGTCACTGTCACAGTGTGTGTGGTGTATAGGGAAGCAGAGGCCATACCTTGTAGCACGAAGCTGACAGAGACATGGGACCTGGCAGCCAGTCACTGATGAAGATAAGCAGCCTTTTGAGTGGTTTTGCTTTCGGTTAGTGGAATCTGGAATCCTTGGGACGTCCCTACCTTAAACTCTAATCTTAACCACTACCCTAACCTTAACCCTTACCCATCCCTAACCCTTAGCTTAACCTTTTTAAATGTTTCACTTCAATGGGGTAACGTCACAAGGATTCCAGATAGCACTAACCTTTAAGGGTGGCAGGTAGCTTAGCGGTTAGAGCGTTGGGCCAGTAACCGAAATGGTTGCAGGTTCAAATATCCGAGCAGACAAGGTGAACATTTGTTGATGTGCCCTTCAGCAAGGCCCTTAACCCTAACTTGCTCCAGGGGTGCCGGACTACTATGGCTGACCCTGCAAAACAACACCTATCGTACTACTATGGCTGACCCTGTAAAGCAACACCTATCGTACTACTATGGCTGACCCTGTAAAACAACACCTATCGTACTACCATGTCTGACCCTGTAAAACAACACATTTTACTACACCTATCCGGTGTACTGTACGTCACAATAATTATTATTATTTAAAAAAATTACCAGGCTGGAATATTCTGTGAGGACTAGCCTGCCTGAAGGCTGCAGACTGGCTATGTGCTGTGAAACTGAGGCTAAATTATTGAATGACTGCAGAATTCCTTGTCAGTCAGTCAAGATGAGAACACCAGGCAGGCAGAGCCATCAGAGCCTGGAGTCTAGTGCTGTGGGTTTGAGTGTCTTCACCTGCCGCTGGCAGAGTGTCTGTTCTCTGGGCATGAAAGAAAGAGCTCTCTATTTACACAGGCAGCCAAAGAGCAGTCCACTGGCAGCCAAAGAGCAGTCCACTGTCTCTGTTAGAAAAAAAATGAGAACTCTGAGAGATAAATGCAAGGGGCATCATAGAGGGGGAGTGTTTAACTCCTCACACTGCTCTGTGTGGAGTATTCAAATCTTATACAGAGGCGATTCTAACATAGAACATCAAACATAGTTTTAATACAACAGTCTAAAAGTATTGGGTAAGAATGTGCTTTTCGTGAAATTAACATCCTGGGACGTGCACAATATTTCATTTGTAGCTTCAGACCTACTGCTCGGTATCTACATTAAACATTCTCCCCCCTCCAACTCAGTGCTCCACATGTCCCAGCTTGATTAATATATCACAGATAAAATAATGATGATTTAATTCATCAGGCTCCTGCTAGTCCTAGGCTGATGGTCCTAGGCTGATGAGTCTAAGTGCCACGGGTCGTGTGCTACATTAACAGCTTCCATTATTCATCCCCATATCCCGGAGATTCCCAAAATGCACTCCAGGATGTGACGGTGGCGTTTCAGAAATCAGAGTGGTCCCTGATGGGTTCAACCCCTCTTACCCATTCCTCTGTCCCCCCCACTACCCCACAAAACCCCAATCGTACCATCACTCCACCCCCGAGGGGGATCCATAATGCTCCAATTATATTTATCACCTCTGGAGCAGAGGCAGAACGACGACAGGCTCCCTCCACTGACACTTTCCTCCCCATGCAGCTCAAGTGGGATCCCACAGAAATATAATTCCATTGCTATTCTGTACACATGAACCCCTTCCTTCCTTATCCCACGTTCCATTCCACTGTCACGTTGTCTCTAGAAGAGAGAGGGGATGGCTGCTGGAGCACACTTTTCCACTTTAGAATGCTCATATTCTGAGAACACATCAAGCTATTGGTCAAATACTAGGGCAAACTAGGTCAGTCACTCCATATGTATAAAGTCAAAATAAAATTCTCTTACATTTTTCCGCTTCAGTCCCTCGGCTAAATATTTGGAGTGCCTTTGACAGGTTTTTCATTGTTCAAACTAATGATATGAAAACCCGGCTGTGGCAGCATACAGCAATTCATTTAAGAGTGATGTTTGTGGGAGTATCTAATYCTCAAACGCGCTGCATGAGTTTGTTTATCAAAGAGAAAACACAAACTCCATTACACTGGACCCAATCCAGACGTACACACCAAGAAAAATACTAACAAGATTCATAGTCCCATGCTCCAATTCTAAAGCAAAGACAACTCATTCAAATGAAACTGCAAGGGTGGAATACTACCAAAACAAGGGAGAAAGAGGAGAGTGGAAAACAGAGCAGATCGATATGAGCTGACCAACACTCTGCTCGGGGTAATGGGCAGCCATATTGCATTAGTCCGGGAGAAGCTTCTCCTTGAAGTGGTGAAGCGAGAATGTTACTAATGCATCTGCCATGTCACTTCCAGAAACATCTGAAGGCCCTACAGATCAACTCAAACAACAAACTGTGGCTGTATCTGGGACTGCATGTTTCTCTTTCAATGTTATTGGAGATATTTCTACTGCACCACTGCTTCAGTGCAAATACAGTATGATGCCTATTCATTTCAATCCAATGCAGCATCTCGTACTGCAAATGACACCTTCTCTAATGTTATGAATATCGAGAGTTATCATTCTGAATTCAAAGCTTTTATCAAAAACACAATGCCTTGGGTGTGCAAGGCTTTCATTGAGGGAAATGATTCCTATTTGATTTGTATGGGGATACAGAATGGCATTCCCTGACTGCAGCTCTATTGTAATGGATGAGTCAACAAGAACAGCAAGATACATTTCTAACTCCCTCGTCTGTGATGTTTTTACAGTCACAACAATATTATCAACGCAGCGTTTTGCCGAGACAAAAACACCAGTGAAGGAAGTACAACAGACAGAAAACCATCCGGTCATTGCAGACCTACCATGTGCAGACCCACCATGTGCAGACCCACCATGTGCAGACCCACCATGTGCAGACCCACCATGTGCAGACCTACCATGTGCAGACCTACCATGTGCAGACCCACCATGTGCAGACCCACCATGTGCAGACCCACCATGTGCAGATACCAACCATGTGCAGACCCACCATGTGCAGACCCACCATGTGCAGACCCACCATGTGCAGACCCACCATGTGCAGACCCACCATGTGCAGACCAACCATGTGCAGACCCACCATGTGCAGACCCATCATGTGCAGACCCACCATGTGCAGACCTACCATGTGCAGACCTTCCATGTGCAGACCCACCATGTGCGTTGGAGGATGTAACACACTGAAATAAAAAATCCTCCAAAGTAACCCACTAAATCATCAGGACTTTTCTTCCCAATTCCCTCTTAGTGTTCTGCTGAGGCTCATCCTGCAGCTGTTCTCTCCAGCGCCACAACAGCCTCTTAAAGTTTTAATGAGTGATCACACTGCACATGAACAAATTAAATTTTCATGTCCTCCAGACTTCTTATCGTCGCCCATGGGATATCAGAGACGGAAAAGGAAGTGAGACATCCCACTCCCTCATTTTTCTGTTTCAATGGAAGTCAATGAACTAAGTAGACCAGACCAAGCTCTGTCTATGGGAGAGCCACTCCCTAAAGTAGACAGGAAGTTGCCAATTTTTTTAAATGGTAAACGGCCTGAGTGAACTACTATATCTTAATGTATCCACCATCTTTAAGGATATCATTAGCTCTCGCCCTTTCCTCTACACTAGCATCACTCCTCAGTACCGATGCGCAGGATTGGTTGACAGGGGTCTAGCTAGTAGCTGCAGATTACAGGAAAATAGTTGGGATCTGTAAAGGTTAAGGCAGAGATCTGTATATAATGATGAGATGCTGGGCAAAAACTGGTTGAATAAACGTTGTTGCCACGTAATTTCAACCAAAAAATGTAATTGACAACTCAACAAAATGTAAATCAAAACTAGATGTTGAAACTAAGTCTGTGCCCAGTGGCTCACGTTTCCTTCTTAACAATGGGAGTCGTTGTCCCAAAGCCAGAAAGGCAGGCCTGCATATTAAGCCCATAGAAACGCATTGGGATTCTTTTTTACAGATTTTTGCGAAAGATAACCCTTCCTGCTTCGCCTCTTCCTCTCTTGTCAAGGTGAGAATCAGGAAGTCACCTTGGTTCCCTAGGTACAGTAGTATTGCCAGGGGAGGAGTTGTATGAATGCTGAAGCGTAGATCACGGAATGTAATTTCCTGGGCCAGATGATGAAGTAGGTAATCCTTTCTTAAAGCAGCGCCTTTGTTGCTGGGATGGAAATGGAATTGAGAGTTCTCCCACACAACAGATATTGCCAGCACCCACAGAACAAACTCTTATATTCTTAGATCATATTTTACTCAGGGTCACTCACAGAGCTGAAAGTCACTCACAGTACTAGAAGTCACTATGATAATTGTTGTCAATACATTTATTAATTTATTACAAAATATAATTGTCTATGTAGTCTCAGCATGGAATTTACAGCAATTTGTTGGTCCATAGTGAGCCCCAGATGGACAAAACAGCCTCAATCCCTCTCTCTCTACCTCCCTGTCACGATCGTCGTAAGAACATTCGGACCAAAGCGCAGCGTGAAATCGGTTCGACTTTTTCATTATAAGTGAACCGCAAAACAAAACAATAAAGGATAAACGACACGTGAAGCAATGGAGTGCTCACAGGCAACTACGCATAAACAAGATCCCACAAAAACCAGTGGGGAAATGGCTGCCTAAATATGATCCCCAATCAGAGACAACGCTAAACAGCTGCCTCTGATTGGGAACCATACCAGGCCAACATAGAAATAAAACAACCTAGATTACCCACCCTAGTCACACCCCGACCTAACCAAAATAGAGAATAAAAAGGCTCTCTATGGTCAGGGTGTGACTCTGCTCGGTCTCCGCTCGCTTCTCTCCTTCCCTCCCCTTCCTCCCCCTCCTCCCTCCCCTCGTCCCCCTCCCTCCCCTCCCTCCCTCCCTCCCTCCCTCCCTCCCTCCCTCCCTCCTCCTCTCTCCCTCTCTCCTCTCTCCTTCCCTCCCTCCTCCCACTCCTCTCTCTAGCCTGTCAGTGTGCTGCTGTCTTAAATTGGCAGTGTAATTATAACCTGCTAAAAGGTGGAGGTGGGCATTCTCACCTGTGATCGTTCCTGTCTGTATGGAACCATGGGTGAAAAAATGCTTCAAGAGGAACAACAGTGCTCTACCTGTAACTGACGTCTACAGCGCTTTGAGAAATAACTCCAAAAACTAAATCTAAGCATAGTATTTTATCATTATAGTATCATATTCCACTACTACTCCTCCTATTACCAGCCTCTTTGGAGATCTCTTGGAAGGCCTCACGCGCCTTCTCTCCATAGCTGCCCTCAGAGGCAACGGTGGAGATGTAGGCCAGTCCAGGGTCTCTGATGATGTCCACACATGGCCTGGGCCTGAAATGAGTCCGGGGGAACCACCCGAGAGAAGAAGTCATAGCGCCGGTCATCACTCAGCTCTGGGGCCGTGGAGGCATAGCTGTTCTGAGGGATCTGATTGGAGGAGAGAGTGAAGTGATGAGAAGAGATTTTACTCCTCTTATGCTCAACAGGGTGCAACAACAGTATACAACTTCAACCCTATTCATTATATTTCTGTCTGCAATGTTCTGAGTGTTTACCTAACTGAATGTGTTCTACCTACTGAATGTGTTCTACCTAACTGAATGTGTTTTACCTAACTGAAGGTGTTTACCTAACTGAATGTGTTCTACCTAACTGAATGTGTTCTAACCTGATACTGAATGTGTTCTAACAAACTGAAGTGTTCTACCTAACTGAATGTGTTCTACGCTAACTGAATGTGTCTTACCTAACTGAATGTGTCTACCTACTGAATGTGTTCCTACTAACTGAATGTGTTCTATCCTAAATGAATGTGTTCTACCTAACTGAATGTGTTCTACACATAATGAATGTGTTTCTACCAAATGAATGTGTTCTACCTAACTGAAAATGTGTTCTACCCAAACTGAATGTGTGTCTACCGTACTGAATGTGTTCTACCTAACTGAATGTCTATACGTGTGTTCTACCAACTTGTTACAACTGAATGTTTCACTAACTGAATGTGTTCTACCTACTGAATGTGTTCTACCTAACTGAATGTGTTTCTACTAACTGAAATGTGTTCTACTAACGAGGTGTCTCACTAACTGAATGTGTTCTATCCTATGAATTGTCTACTAACTGAATGTGTTTACTACTAATTTTTTACCTAACTGAAATGTGTTCTACTACTGAATGTTTCTAACCTAAGAATGTATCACTAACTGAATGTGTTCTACCTAACTGAATGTGTTCTACCTAACTGAATGTGTTCTCCAACTGAATAATCCATTGCTGAATATGCTTAATTGTGGATGGTGATGACACGAGTTTCAACCAGACAGAGAACGAAAAAATCTTTGAGCCCTAGTGAGACCTAGTAAAAAGCACTGTATAAAAGCAATATCATCATTACTAGTATTATTAAGCAGTTTATCATCACTTGAGATGTTCCCGGTCCTATAATTATCAACAGACAGCTTGGCTCACAATAAGTATTGCTGTTACCCAGTCAAATGCTATTGGTGACGTGTAATTAATAGGATGTTATATGAGACACTGGTACCTCACTACTCTCCTCCCCCTCACATCCCTCCTAACATCTCGCATTCCTCTCACCTCTCCTCACCCTCGAATCCCTCATTCACCTTTCTCCTCTCTCCTCTCAACCCCTCCTCACCTCTCCTCTCCCCACCTCACTCTCTCACCCCTCGATCCCTCATCATCACCCTCTCACCTCTCTCCCCCTCTCACCTCCTCACCCTCGAATCCCATCACCTCTCCTCTTCTCCTCACCCCTCCTCACCTCTCCTCACCCCTCCTCACCTCTCCTCACCCCTCACACCCTCCTAACACATCTCGCATCCTCCTCACCTCTCCTCACCCTCGAATCCTCATCACCTTTCCTCTCTCCTCCTCACCTCCTCCCCCTCCTCACCTCTCTCTCTCCCACCTCCTCTCTCCTCACCCCTCGAATTCCACACTCATCACCCCTCCTCACCACCCATCTCTCACCTCCCCTCCCACCCTCAGCTCCTCACCCTTCGAATCCCTTCATCCACAGTCTTCTCTCATCCTCTCACCCTCCTCGACACCCTTCTCCACCCAACCTCAATCCTCTCACCCCTCCTCTCACCTCTCCTCACCGCCTCACATCCCTCCTAAACATCGCGCATCCCTCTCACTCTCTCACCCATCGAAGCCTCATCACCTCTCCTTTCTCCTCCCTCAAGAACCCTCCCTTCCAAACCCATCGCTCACCGTCTCCTCTCCCTCCTAACATCTTCCTCACCCCTCAACCCTTAGTACACCTTCCTCACCTCTCCATCCGCCACTCCCTCTCCTTCTCGTCACCCCTCCTCACTTCAGCTCTCCCCTCCTCTCCTCTCCTCACCCCTCCTCACCTGTCCCCGGTGCAATCACAGAGATGTTATGAGTGTTCAGGTACAGACCAGCTACCTTGAATCACTCAGGTGGGCTGGGTGCATCACGTTGATATTGTTGGATATGGTTGAGATACCCCATCACACCATCTTATCTAAGCTGCTGTATGAATGCAATCCATTCCTATTAGGCTGATCAGAAGCAGCTGGACACTGGGGAAACAGGGGAATGAGGACACAGAAGACCACTGATGGAATTCCACAACCCAGGCTAACAGCACTGAGTATGAGTTATGGCTTTGACCCACTACTGCACAAAGCAGACAAAAAGAGGAGGGGAACAGGAGGCCATGTTCAAAGCAACTTAATACGTGTTGAACGGCCAAACGTATATGCGAGTACAACATCAGTTCTGGTTGTAATACAATTACACAAATTCAGGGGAGGGAATACTGTCAGATGCTAGTAGCTAAACCACTTCAGTGAGTTAGAATTTAGTGTTCTGGTTCAAAAGTGGGCAGCAGCCAGGTAGTCTAGCATTTAAGAGCGTTGGGCCAGTAACTGAAAGGTCACTGGTTTGAATCCACGAGCCTACTAGGTAAAAAATATATTGAATGTGCCCTTGAGCAAGGCACTTAACTCTAATTGCTCCTGTAAGTCTCTCTGGATAAGAGCATCTGCTAAATTACTTTAAAAAAAACTATGATACAATGTAATAAAAGGATGAGAAAGAGAATGCCAGTGATTTGTATTTTAACACACTGTCTCTATCTCTTTCACTCTCTTTAGCTCTGTCTCTCTTTATTTCGGTCTCTCTCTTTCTGTCTCTCTCTATCTCTGTCTCTCTCTTTCTGTCTCTCTGTAGCTCTGTCTCTCTATCTCTGTCTCTCTATCTCTGTCTCACTATCTCTGTCTCACTATCTCTGTCTCTCTATCGCTGTATCTCTATCAATTCAATTCAATTCAAGGGGCTTTATTGGCATGGGAAACATGTGTTAACATTGCCAAAGCAATTGAGGTAGATAATATACAAAAGTGAAATAAACAATAAAAATTAACAGTAAACATTACACATATACAGAAGTTTCAAAACAATAAAGACATTACAAATGTCATATTATATATATACAGTGTTGTAACAATGTACAAATGGTTAAAGTACACAAGGGAAAATAAATAAGCATAAATATGGGTTGTATTTACAATGGTGTTTGTTCTTCACTGGTTGCCCTTTTCTTGTGGCAACAGGTCACACATCTTGCTGCTGTGATGGCACACTGTGGAATTTCACCTAGTAGATATGGGAGTTTATCAAAATTGGATTTGTTTTCGAATTCTTTGTGGATCTGTGTAATCTGAGGGAAATATGTCTCTCTAATATGGTCATACATTGGGCAGGACGACGAGAGATGCCAGGTAGGGATCAAGGAGGGCAGTCAGGCTGGCTGGCTTAAGTCAAATGGGCTAGTGGCGCGCTGGGGCTTGGACTCAGGAAACCGGCGCCCCAGGCCCTCCTGGCAGGGGAAGTGTCTGCTCGATCATTTCTTTGTGGAGCTCTGGATGCAAAGAGAGAGAGAAGGAAGGGAGTGGAGGAGGGGGAGGAGTGAGGTGAGAGAGACAAAGACGAGAGAAAGAGTGAGATGGATTGAGTATGTCAGACTGTTTAAACGTGACAGACAGACAGACAGACAGACAGACAGACAGACCAGACCAGCCAGACAGCACAGACAGACAGCACACAGAACAGCAGACAAGACAGACAGAACAGACATAACAGCAGACAGACAGACCGACACAGAAGACAGACCATGACAGACGACCAGACAGACAGACAAGACAGGACAGGACAGACCAGACAGAGTGAAGTGAAAGAAAAAGAGAGAGAACGAGATTCAACAGTTCAAAACGAGACGGCGATCCCTCCCTTCATGTCTTCCTCTTTTGTATTGGCAGTAGCATGTTCGTGGGAGGAGATTACCCAAGCTCAGCCCGGGGTCCATTGTCTGGGCACCACCTGCGACCTCCATGTACCCTTCCTCTCTCGCCTCCTGCCTGCTAGCCTACTCACACTATCGACGTACTGCTCACTCTTGTGACATAACGCCTCCCCTCCCGCTCATGCTTTCATCGCATCACCTCACGCTCTACACCCGTCTCCTCTACGCACCTCGATCCTCTTTCATTCACATCTCCTTCTGCCTCCTCACCTCGCTTCCTCACTCTCTGCTCACCATTTTCTCATCCCTACCCGTCACCGTCACTTGCTCTTCACTGCCCTCAACATACTCCGCCTTACAAAATCCCTGCCGGCACCTCGATCCATCTCCGCCAAACCACCCCTCCTCTCCTTCTCCTGTCACCTCACATCCTCACTTTTCATGCTTCTCCCGCTCCTTACTGCGCCGTTCCACCCACTTACTTTCTCCACCTTTCCCCGGTATCGCAAACACTCAGAGCGAATTGTTATGAGTGAAACATGTTCAGGTTTATTTACTGCATGACACCGGCTACTCTTTGTAATCACTTCAGGTGTGGCGGCTGGGTTGCATCATCGGTTTGAGTATGTTTATCTTGGAATTTCCCTTGGTTGGTAGACTATAATTGACCGCCTCATCTGTCACATCACATCTCTTTATCACTAAAGCTGCTGTAATGAATATGCGAAATGATCATTCCAAGTTTTATCCTATCACATATGGTCTCGCAATTCAGGTACGACAGCTGGGACACTGGGGTCCAAAACAATCAAATGAGGGGTATTGGATAAGAAGTATCAACATGTGGAAGTGGACATCTAGAATTCGGATAAATCTCTCTGAGTCTGACTCTTCCTCGCCCCTCCGCCCGCTCCCCGCTCCGCCCTGGGTCGAACAAGCAATGGGCTCTTTCGCTTGTATTGTCTACTTGCTTTGATCACCACTAGCATCCTGCACATGAAGCACACAACCAAAGAATGGGGCACGCGAGGTGATCTAGGAGGGCCCATCGCTTCAAAGCCAAGTCTATTGATAGTACTCGGTGTTTTGATGCTGTGGCCCCAGGGAAACGTTTTATGCAGGGTTACAAGACAAGACATCTTAGATATGGCTCTCGAGTGTGTAGGTACATTATTCTCACAAGTATTTGCGAGAGAACTGCGGCTTAGATCAGTTCGCTGGTTTACTGTGGTCAGACGAATGCGTAAGTACCTTGACTGTAGCTCAGCAGCCCCAGGACCTTCAGTCGTGAGTCTAGGAACTTGTATTGGTCTTCGTGGATATCTCAGATATGATCGCAAGTTCCAGAATCAATCCGACAGAGATAGTTTCTAGGCATTTTAAGAGAAGCAGTGGGCTCCGTGTACTTCGAAGTAAGGTGGCACTGGTTTGCATCCGCGAGGTCTAACTCATAGTGTGAAGAAAAGGATATATGTTGAATGTTGCCTTGAGCGAAGCATTAACTCTAATTGCTCCCCTGGTACAGGTCTCTCCCTGGGTTAACAAGGGGCATAGTTTGCTAAATTGTACTGTTATGAAAGAATTACGGGTATCTGTACAAGATGTGTATATAAATCCGGACGTGTGAGAAGAGATATGCTGAGTGACTCTCCGTGTTATGTATTAAACGAGCAGAACCGAGTCTCTATAACTCTTTCACCTCTTTCATATTCGCTTCTGTGCTGCTCTTTACTCTTGCTCGGAATGCTCTTTCTCTCTGTGCCTTGTCTCATTCCTAGTCTGTAGTCGTCTTAGTGGCGTCGATTTCACTGGTCTCTCTAACGTCAGCTCTGATCTCTCTATCTCATGTTCTCTCTAATCTCTGTACTCAGCTTAGTTAGGGCTCTGTGTGGCTTCTTCATCTCTGTTCTCTGGCTCTCTATCGCTGTATCTTCAATTTCAATTCAATATCAAGGGTTTATTGGCGATCTATTAGTGGAGTATACTCTGTGTCTACATTGCCTAGAAAAGCGCTGGAGTTGACGTGTGGTGAGTATTACTAATAAGATTACAGAAAGTGAAATAAACATATTGAAATAAATAGACGCTCAGTACACATCTTACACAGTATGAGTAGGCAGATTTATCAAAACAAGTCAAAGACATTACATAGAATGTCTACCATTCTTATGTTCCGTTGTGTGTTAACTATGCTACTCTAATGTTATGTGAACATGTAGCATGCAAGGTTGAATAAATATTAGTAAATAGTGGTTTGTAATTTAAATGGTGTTCTCGTCTTGCTGTTGCCGTGTTTCTTGTGGCAGAACAGAAGCTCACTAATCATCTCCGCCTGTGCTGTTAGAGTAGAGAACACACTGTAGGGAGCTGTGCTAACAGAGGACCATGCATAGATATCGGGTGAGCCGGTTTAAGTTCAAATTGGAATTTGTCCTTCGAATTCTTTGTAGGATCGTGGTAAGATCTGCATTGGTGTAACAATGATGGTGCTCGGATCAGACTCCATTCCGAGTCAAGTAGTAAGGTGGCAAGTGAAGTCAGGCCAACAGTAGTGGCAGCTCAGAGATTTCCACACATACAGTCATTTTAGGTGGGCAAGTAGAGCACATAGGCCTGTTTCTAGCTTGAGAGCCATGTTCTGCCTACGGGCGGCGCTTTCTCTCATAGGCAAAGGCTATGCTCACTGAAGATCTGACAACTCAAAGTCAAAGCTTTCCTTAACGTTATGGTCAGTGTCCACCTCTTTGACGGGCAAATAGTCATAATTTCTCCCGCTTAGCTTCTGATATTTCTTGCTCATGATGCTTCCTAAACACACCCGACATGTGTCAATGTAATTATATTGTTTCTTTCTCTCATGAGAGTGTGGTATGGGATATCCATTGTGCTGTTACCTAGAAGCTCGTGTTCGCAGGTGTGTCTGTCGCTCAGACATGACCCCTAGGACCAGCTCTGCCTGGGCTCTTCGTCAGAGAATTATCATCTCTGTAGTGGTGCAATGGCATTGATTTATTGAGAGAGCTCTCTCGCGGCACTCCGCCTTCCTCTACTATAGCAGTAGGTACTCTAGATTTAGTCCTTTTCTGGTATCGGTTCGCCGATCTAGAGACCGGTTATACACAAACCCGCGCAGAACCCCCACACACACACAAACCAACCCACAGTACCCCCTCTCCCACACCACACAGTACGTGACCCACACAAACCCACACATAACCCAACCACACATAACCCACCAATACACACCTAAAGGAAAACGTAACACAACAAAAACACAAATTCTCAGGCCTAACTTCTGACATCTGCACATGCATTATTTGGTGTTCTACGTTGTACCACGGAGACTATTTTTAGACAGAAATAATCTGCACTGCAGAGTCTCCACTTCATTGGTGTTTGTCCACATTATTTGTCCCCCCGTCTGGGATGGTGAGCGGCACCCAACAGCACCCAACATTACACCAGGAGCAATGAGGCGAGTGTGACTGATTCAAAGTGATTATATTCTAAAGGTAACCACGAATCCTAATGGTATGTTGAAATTATGTATCCTTTGATGGCATAGAATGCCTTCTTGCCTTGGTCTCCTCAGATCGTTTCACAGCTTTGTGGAAGTTACCTGTGGCGCTGATGTTTAGGCCGAGGTAGTATAGCTTTTTTGTGTGCTCGTTAGCGGCAACAGGTCTAGATGGAATTGGTGGTCCTTGCGACTGGACCTTTTGATACACCGATTATTTGGTCTTACATGAGATTTACTGTCAGGCCCCAGGTCTGACAGATCTTTGCAGAAGATCTAGGTGCTGCCTGTAGGCCCTCCTTGGTTGGTGACAGAAGCACCCAGATCATCAGCAAACAGTAGGACATTTGACGCTCGGATTCTAGTAGGGTGAGGCCGGGCGCTCAGACTGTTCTAGTGCCCGCGCCAATTCGTTGATATATTATGTGAAGAGGGGTGGGCCTTAAGTGCCATCCCTGTCTCACCCAGCGACCCTGTGTTGAAGAAAGGTGTGCTGTTTTTTGCCCAATCTTTTAACTGCCACACTGTTGTTGTGTACATGGATTTTATAAATGTCGTATGTTTTACCCCAACACCACTTCCCATCAATTTGGTATAGCAGACCCTCATGTGC